>NW_028257625.1:308026-462039 GCF_054643075.1 Acanthaster planci | reverse complement strand
TGCCAGTATAATTCGATAACTATTCAACCCAAGGACCCGAGGATACAGGTAAATAGAGTTTAATTATTGTAGAATCTAACATGATAATTATCTTTACATAAAGGTGTGATTTAAGGCGATTATGTAGACCAAATTTTCATGACATAATCTGCACGTGATAATCATTGCTGTATGCACAAGTGTGCATGTTTTCACTGTTTCACACTGGGGGCCAGTCTACTGGACTCCCTCCGGGTGCATTCCACCAAATGGTTGTATTTCTGCTCGCAAGCTCATTAATATTTTGTGATCCCACGGGGTTTTTACAAAAGACAGGCCATAATCAGGAGGCATCATAGAAATATCTCTAAGCCTGAAATTGCGGACTTATTCTTGCGGGCGGTTAATTCAGAAATGAGTGCATGTGCATAGTTTTATTGCTATTTGGGGGGTATCTTCGTTCAAAGGCAAATTAAAAAAAATTTTGTGACTAACCCCCATGAAATTGAAACGAAAGTGATCTTCTGGCCATAATCTTGAATTTCCAGTGAAAAAACGGAGGCCCACCTCTTCACAAGAGTCAACAGGCGGTGCTATTTTGGTCCGATTTTGCACTGTTTTCTATGGGCGCGTACTTGGTGTAGTGTAACCCTCCGCATCCAGTAGACTGACCCCAGTGTGGGGCCATGTTGAGATAACCTTTGACCTCATATTCTAATGTGTCGTTTGAGTTACTTCTGTTTCATATTTTAGATGTAGATCTTTGAAGGTGTCTTATTGTCAAAAAGCTAGTTCTCCACTTAGATTAGTAATTTGAGTAGGTTTTTTTTTGCATTTAGGATTATTTGTGCTTCTCTTGGTTGCAGTTTTTACGGGATCTGTGACATGCATGTTAGTGATCTGCCATTGATCTGCCAGTAATCCATGAGTGATTTATAATGTGATCTGTGGGCGATTTGTGTCCTATGACCCTCGAACCTTTGAACCTTGTAATTCTGTGAATCTAAGAGCCAGTAATAAATCAGTTGAGCAGCAACAATGGAATAAAGTGAAAAAACAGAGTGAACATCACAGAGTTAATGATTGAACATTCTGCACGAGGCACACATTGTGAATTTAATAAGATCTGCAACCGCCAGTGTTCTTCAGTTCTACAGTCTCAGACAAGCTCTGTTTAAAAGGTGAATGTAAATGTAAGTTTCTTGTTGAACAAAACTTGTTCTTGGAAAATTTCTAGGAAAGAAAATTTTGGCCAGATATCTGATTCACACTTTGATATTTTTGAATGCTTTGTCAAAAATCATGGTAGCGAGGAAAAAAATCAACAAATAGTTACAGGGCGACATGTCACTCACTACGAGTGATCCCAAATACTTTTTCATACTCGGCAGTCAAATAAACTTTTTGCATCTAATGTCTGTTTAACCAAAATTACTTTCAAAGTTTTTGTTTTATTAAAACTGGCCGAAAACAGAACACGTCCGGCCTATTTTTTCCTAGTTTTGAATCACGCATAAGTGCATGCACACAATATACATTGCGAACTTAACATACTATACGGACGTTGCAGAAATGTACGTAATGTAACTTGGTTCGTCAACTGAGGAGTGTGCAGTGCAAGAAGGTATTGGTAACTGGTGCCACTGAAAAAATGAGTCAAAACTTACGAAAGATCCACTTTTTAAAATTCATCGGAATTTTCATTTATAAACTAATTTTCTCTAAATTAAAAACTTTTTCATTAGAAAATCAACTCTTTACAATGTCTGAAAATGGATTTGCCGCTCGCCCGGTTACTTTCTGGAAACTGATCCAGAACGAGGAAAAGTGTCGTCGCCACTTTTGTCGATCCTGTATAAATTTAAAATTTGAAATTAATTTGGTAGTGTCTCTAACACACAAGATGGACTACTGACCACATTTAACTGGATTTTTGTTGCTGCAGTCTGACTGAATAATTTAACTGGGAAAACGACTGCATTAGGTGTAGAGATCTCACTGGTCGAGTCGTACTAACAGGCAATTTGACAAACGGTCAAGTTGTCCGACATCCCCTCTCATTGGTCCATAGGCCTTCATGGACATTCTCGTGGTCGGGATGACGTCACTGCATCTTGATTCCTCTCTCTGATTGGTCAGTTGGTGGCTGTTCCATGTTTCACACTCGAAACTCAAAGGGGCAAAAGTAGTGTCATGGTCTTTGGGGAAATTCTGAATTTTTGACGAAACTCGCAACCTCGCAACCTTTCTATCAAGTATGCTTGAAATTTCACTGTTTTTGTGATTCTCCCACAGTATACCGAAAAGGTTTCAGTTATTATTATCATAATAAACCAAAAAAGGAGGAAAAAATGCAAATCCCTGTACAAAGTGAATGGAAAGTTACCTCTTTGTTCAGACGTGATTGCAGTAAATAAGCCAATTTCCTGTTCCGTCGCCATGTTGGTCTTAGCACCCCTGCGCAAGTAAGTAAACAAAGCTGGAGGGGAGCAAATTGTCTACCATTACAATCATGAGGAGCCATTAAATTACATTATGCAACATTTTCATGAATTTGTTCCCCTCTGTTAAGTCTTCTGAGTTTGTGCACATGAGATGTGAAAAAGGCTTATGGAACAACCTGCGACCGCGAGAATATACATCATGCCCACATGTACATCATACATGAGTTCACACACCTGCCACTGATTCCAAAACCTTTGCAATTACATCAATATGTAAGCCTGTCGACCTGATTTTCCCCTTTTTTTAAGTGCAAAATAAACACTTCTAAATTGTGACCACAAAAATATTTTTTGTATTTATTAGGGTTACTATAATTTATCAATTTTTAGGAAGTTCTTACATGTACCGATATATGGGATTTTAAGAGATTCGTTCCAGTGCACCGCATTAGGGAACACTCGGCTAAAGTTGTGCCAATTGTCAGGATGCTGTCTTTCTTCAATATTAGGCTGTTAAATTTCATGACACCAAAATTGTTGACAGGCGATCAGGAGCATGTGTTATGAAGGTTATAATATAATTATTTAACTGAATGAATTTAAAGTGTTTCAGCAAAGAGATTTGGCAAGGATGCATGAGGAAAGTCAAGGAAAGGTCGAAGAGCGGCATGTTGGAGGACTCAACTATACTAGGGCTAGTCTAGCGAACTATGGGTACTTCCGTATCCTTGGCCCTACTCTTAAACTGGAAACAAGTGGAGGAAGGCTTAAACATTGGGAAAAAGCTTCCCAGCCATGAACGGTATGAGCAACATACACACATTTTGCAATTGCCTTTTTGATTAATTCACCCAGCAGTTTATCATGTTAATTCATTTGCCCAAATTGACATTCTCTGACCATCGTGCCTGTTGGTGAATTTTTTATAATGTTGTCATCTTGACACCGTTCTACAGTGATTTGCTCAAGATCTTTACTGGTGATGAACACATTACAACTCCAGGCGCCAGCAGTTGTGGAGATGTCAGAGAATGTTAATTACTACATGCGCTCAGAGTCAGTTCAACGTACAGGTATGGTTTTGTTGTTATGGTCATTTGGAGTTCAAGACCACATACATGTATGTGCTGGCCGCTTTCATTGAGTGTGGTAGTGGAGAAGTTTAAATTTAGACTGATCTAGCTGTCTTGGATAAATGGGCACTGCACAAGAACGGAATGTTTGATATTTACAAAATTGATGTCAAAATGACCACAAAGAGTTATTGAGAAATGCGTAAAGGTTCAGCTCATGAGAAAAACCACTGCAGAGATATTGGAAAATATGTTGCAGGAAGATTGATTTAACTTGTAGTTATAGTTTGTAGTGCTTGGTTTTCTAACCTGTTTTAATTTTTCGGGTGACGTCTTTTTTTGGGGGGGGTGGTATTGATTGATAGTTTTGGTTTTAATACATGTACATCCAGAATGGTGTCCAAGTCCTTACTAATTCAGTTCCCTGCAACTTTTCCCTTTAAGATTCTTCATTCAGATTGAGTTTCTCCTCCTTCGTAGCGTGCCATTTTTGCAAGTTACATTTGCTAACTGAACACGTCCTATACTTCTCCTGCACACAGGCAGACATTGATGCTGGACTCCGCCTGCGCACATAACGTGCAGCTGTGTAATGAACATGCATCTCATTCAGGTAAGAGATGACTGGATGATGGAGTTATGTAAGTCAAGACATGACATAATGTTCATGGATACATACTTGACACCTGCTAACCCTTCTGATTTAATCGTAACTAGGCAGCTGTACTGTGGTGGCTTCACGCTCCACCCATGAAAGGGAAAAAAAGAGGGGCAGAAATTCTTTGAAAGGGGGAAGGGGGCTGCTTGATGTGGCAAGGGGGTATTTTGTTACTGTGTGGTGGGGGAAGGGAAACCTTTTCCCTCCCCTCATGGGTCAGGAAGATCAGGTATAAATTGAATACCTTTCCATTTTTAAACTAAAGTTGAAGTTGCCAGTCAAAAAATGTTTGGTTCCGTGTTAATAGGCCATGCTAGGTTAAATTAGAATAAAATCTGGTACACTGAGTTATCTGATTGCACATAAACAACAATTTGAATTCTCCAGACTAAAGACACTGTTGCTATACCTCATGATTCGCAGCAAACTTTTGCAAAGTGACCACGATCTCTGGAATGGACTGGTTCCTTTGTGCCCTTCTTATCCATCGAGAACAGTGTATTGTTGCAAGCCATCTCGGAAAAGCTTGCCCCGAATCATGAGGTATAGCAACAGTGACTGTAGTATGGTGAATTCAAATTGTTACATGTACATGTATGTTCAAATGAATTTAAAGAACTCATTGTACCAGATTTTATTCAAATTTAGCTTGCAAAATGCTTATTTCCGTTGTTTTTCAGATAATTAAACCAAACACTAAAGACACATTGCACAGTGAGATGTTACATGTATACATTTTGTAGACATGATGACAGATGTTTCTGGCTGAGAACATAACTGACAGTAAACCTGTCTTGGAGTTACCGATGAAAGCTAAAATTTGAATCTTTGAACAGTGTTTATTTGCAGCTCCTTAAAAATAACAGAAATGAAACTGAATATTTGTTTTTACAAAGACAGTTTTTGTAACAAATGTTTTTATTATTTTAACCATCTTATGATTATTTTTACTCCACACACCAATCCCCTTTTTTCCATGATAGTACCCCCTCTTGGAGCATTGATTAAGGATCAATCAAGATGGTCAGATTGTGGAATCAAGAGGGCCTGCATCTTACTTCCTTCAGAATTGGAGGATGAGGAGAAAAAAGTTTAAGACTGTCACTTTGCAAATACTGACCTTAACCCTAACCCTGCCAGATGCACTGGCCATGTAGGGGGAGTTGACCCGTTGAATCTTGTTACACACTTGGCAGGCAAGCCACTTTGACAAATGATGCAGTCTGTCCTGTCTGGCAAGGTTTCTGGCTAAACAATATTGTGCTTGTTTTAATTATGTGACAATTGCTTTGGAATCATTCATGTTAATTGACAGAATTGGTAGCTTTATTTCTCCCTCCCAATTTTCCTGTTTTTATTGTTAGGGCACTTGTTGGCAAGTGGATAGAAGCAGAGACGGTAGTGAGAGTGGAAGGAACATGTGCTGTCTGTCCTGGAGTGACTGTAAGTTGTCCTTTCAAGCGTTGAGGAAGACGTTGATATTAATTCTACCCTCAGGATTCACATCAGTTTCCACAGAAAAAAATGGCGCGCCCTCAGTGGCGATATTTAGTGCTTTGTGTACTTCGCCAGCGTGCGGTGCGAAGCAAGTTTGTGTGTACATCCTTTTCCACGAGGCTTGCAGAAAAAAAGTGTCAGGATGTGCGAGTAAGAAGTATTTAAAAAGAAAACTTGAGTTTTTTTCTGAAAAAAGAAAGCCAGTCTGTATTGGGAAAGGCAAGTTGTTCAGTCTCTTGGAGAAAAAATAAGGCGAGTTACAGCGGGATTGCTTTTGGTATTTGGGATTTAAATTTCATTATTTTCATGTGTTTAAATTATGCACCAACATTACATACATGACTGTATGTACGTAAATGTGCATGCACATGTACACCCTGTAGATGTGTTAAACCTAACATGCTTAGGTTGTTTCTTGACTTTGATTTTCGGTTGATGATTGTTGTGACATGTGAATGTGCTTGGTACAAATAAGATCGTTTCGCACCGTTTACCTAACTTACTTTAGCCTGGTCTATCCAATTTCAAATGTTTAATTTTTTGGCGTCCTCTGCAACTTTCAAGACCACTTCCAAAACAAAACAGAAAAAGTTTCAGGCATATAAGGGCTAGCGCTCCACGAGCAGCTGTAGTCGTAAGCCTAGTTTATGGCCTAAATAAATAACATTCGCAAGCTTATGACTTTGGGTTGGTTGACCTGTTGTGAACAATTTGATTTTTTTTGTTATCTAAACCGTATCACTGGTTGTGCTTCTCAAAATATCGTGAATGTACAGCCAGTCTTCACCACCATGATTGGACTCAATCTCATGCTATGTTCTTTTTTTTTCAAATAATGTTTCACATGGCATACATGTACATGTAGGCTTCATGTGTACCTTTAAGTTTTCGTGGGCTAACATGTCGGACAGCCGACCCCGGCAAGCTCGGTGGTCGAGTGGTTAAGACATCTGCACCAGTAAGCAGGAGGTCGTGGATTCGAGTCCCACCCGAGTAAGCTTGTGAGGTTTTTTCGCAAGCTCTCGAACAAGCACTGAGCATGCAGTGCTTTTAATATACGTTGGGTAAGGGCAAAACCGTTACATATAATGTAGGCATTTGTTGTAAAACTGTAAATGACGTGAATAAATCACTCTTCACGGAGTCAGTAAATGAAGTTCAGCTAAACCAATGTATACTCGTGGTGCGAGGTCACAATCTCACCAGACATACACATAACAAAGTAAATCTTGAGGATCAGACATGTACTTGATTGCATTCTGAGGCCCTATCATGGAGCAATATTTGCTACAGTTGGATATTGCGCCACAGCCAAGTGCAAATGCAGACCACTACACGATACATGGTGGATAGCGGACATCTCCTTACATCAGTTGAAGTACACATTAAGGTATGCTTGATGTTTTAACCTGTCATCTGCCCAAATGAATACACAGTGCCAGGACAGGTTTACATGTCTGCATGGAATTTGTACGTACATATACACCTACATGTAGCATGAAGTAATTAGGGCCTGCTTGTGACGTCGACTTAATACTATGGTAATTGATGGTAATTGAAAGGTGACATGTTGTCCATACATATTGTGGCGTTTTTCTTTTCCCACAAAATAAATTATTAAGTAATAATGTAGCGCGCGGGAGCAGCTCCACGCACGGTGGGAATTCCTATGGGCGGTGGGTTCTCAACAACCCGCGGGATGTGTCCTTTTGTGGAAAGTATATCCACACTTGCAGGCAACCCTATCGGACAGACAAGTAACTAGCACACAAGACGAGGAATAACTTATCTCATCTGTTTATTCAATGAAACATAAGGAGGTACATTGACCTCCTATACTGTGGCCTCAGTTACCTTGGGAGGCAATAGGACCTCCGCTAATGACCCAGAAAAAAATAATCCACAATTTGTCAGTTTATTTTCCTCCTTAAAACCAACTAAAAACTACAGAACCACAAATTACCTTGCCTGAGCTAAATCCAAGCCAGACTCGCCTCAATTTAATAGCTCTGAAAAGTGTCTTAGTGGAAATAACACTAATGCTTACTTACAGTTCGAAAAGCTCAATTGTCGTGTTCGGTGCACTGTAACCTGTATCAAATAAACAAAACAGCAAGTGAACAAATCTAAAATTTCACCTAGCAACTTTGAATGACAAGCTCTAATTTGGGCATCAGAAATAGCCCGCTGGGTGCTTGAAACATCATAGGATCGCTAATACGCCGGATTGTGCTCCACACACAAAAAACAGCCCAATGCATCATTTAAGGGAGCAGTTAAAGTGCACAAAACTAGGTTTACCATGATAAACAAACAAACAAACAAACAAACAACCCAACACCCCAACAAACAAACAAACAAACAAACAAACAACCCCAACAACCCCAACAACCCAACAAACAACCCAACAAACAAAACAAACAAACAAACGAACACTTTATGGAGAGAGCCATGCGTGACCTACGCTGAACGATACATGAAACTGTTTACATGGGAGAGTCTTTGTGCATGCATGAAATGAGTGTTCACCAATTTGCGCTACGTAGCCCCACTCGAGGCCTAAACGGTTCCTGTTCATACAGGCTAAAAATGAATACAAAGCAAATTTGTGTGGCGAGAAATGATTGGTGAGAATAACAAAATTTACATTTGATAAAGTTAAATTGAACAACTGACTTATATTAATAGAAAGAATTTTCCCATCCATTACAACTAAACGTTACATAGATATAGCAAGTAGGAAGAAACTGTTGACTCTTTTCTCTTTTCAGTTGGCACTAGAGTCCATGTGAATCCGCAACACCAAGAACATTTAAATCGATATAAACAGTTCAACTGTTCAAAAACAAACAGCACTGGGCCGAAATCTTGCTTCCCGCCTCGTGGGTCCTGGTCCTTGTCCATTCTGAAATCTTCTCTCCAGCCTGGAACTTCGTCTTTGTGACAACATCTGTCACTCTGTTGAGGTCGTTTTTGAAGGCGATAGTGATGAAGGAATTCTTCTCAAGCATCTCTTTCTCGCCAGATTCTTTGCTGGAGCCACTCTGTGGTGACAGCAGCATTTGGCTCCTCAACCAGGCTAGTGGCTTGCCAGTGACTGGGGCTGGCACTAGAGCCGTCTTGGTAGTTGGTGTGACGGGGATTTCGTCGTTGGTGGTTTAGCCTTCGTTAGCAGCTTCTGCTGGCAGGAGTGACATCGACGCTAATGGAGAGATGACTGCCTCTTCAGCCACGGTGATCTCAACTCCATTCCAGACTTTATGTGGTATGGGCCAAGGAGGTGGTGGCACCAAGAGTTGAACTTGCCCCCTCTGTCGATAGCCCACAGAGGCTGCAGGCAGTGCCCTTGGGCTCTAAGGGACTTCAGCACTCTGCACCTGACCATGCTGACCAGTGAGCTGCCGATGGTTGTCCGTCTGGAGGTCACCCAGGAACTGCTCATGAGCCCTCCTGTAGTGCTTTCGCAGATTATCCCGGCGTTTGGACAGGGAAGTGCATTGATGACAGGCAAGGTATCTTGGGGGCCCATGACAATCCTGAAAGTGCCTCTAGGGGCTCCTCTTTTGTAGAAATACCTTCGGGCACTTCTTGCAATGAAGTAGCCTGGTGGTGTCCAGGTCTTCTGGGGTAGTCATAGTCGGGCAAGGTTTGAAACAAGACACAAGATCAGAGGGATTGTGGTAACCCCACACTACCCTCTAATCCCTATACCTCGCTGGCAATCTACAAGTTCTTGACGGCAAGTGCCGTTGTTTCTCTGGTGACCTCCCCCTCATCATGTTGGAGGGTTTCACAGAATCTTGGAAATCTGCAGGTGTTGGATCACCCATCACATCTTTAAGAGATTTTAGATGGGTCTCCACCCGCTCATCCGCCAACACCATGTTATCTTCCAAGTCACTCTCTCGAGTTACCTCGTCCGCACTCATTACCTCCTCAGAGGTGACTGCATCTGACCCACCTTTGGCTACACCTTTGTCTCCAAACTCACCAGTGCTCAAACCCACACCTGCATCCATATCACCAGTAGGAGGGATTTCTATCTGCTCACTATCACTCTCTTGGATTGAGTTTGGATTTTCACTTCTTGGCTCAATCCATGACTTGATTGGTTCATCCTCGTATCATTTCAGTCGGTCAAAGTGCATGACTTTTGTCTGCGCTCTTTTATTCTTCTGAAGTCGCAATACGACATCAGCGAGTTTGTGTATGATTAGGTATGGACCCTGCCAGTGACTTTCTAACTTTGGACAGACTCCTTTGCGCATAGTTGTGTCATATACCCAAACAAAATCACCTCTCTTCAGTGGCTTGCCAGACACATTTCTGTCATAGCCTTTCTTTTATCTCCTGCCACTGGTCCTTAAGTGGTCGCATGCCCTGTCGTGTGCACTAAAGAGTCACCATCGCAATTCTTCTGCATAGTGTAGTCAACTACCTACAGGCTGTTCGAAGGAACAGTCATGAGGTCAATTGGCAGGGCTGTCTCCTGGCCCAGCGTCATCATTTTGGGTGTCTCCCCACTGCTCTCCTGTTGGGTAGACCTGTAGGCAAACATCGCACAAGGAAGCTGCAAATCCCAATCCTTTTGCTACCTATTTGGCTCTACCATGGTGGCGACTATGTTGATGAGGGTTTGATTGAACCTCTCTATTAGGCCATCGGATTTGGGATTGTAAGGCATCGTTTGGGTTTTGTTTATGCTGAGGATATGGCGTACTTCACCAAACACATCTGCCTCAAAGTTTCAGCCCTGATCAGGGTGGAGTTCTGCCGGAACCCTGTAACGGAATACAAACTGGGTAACAAAGACCTCTGTGACTGCTTCAACTTTCGTAGCACAAAGTGGGTAAGCTTTCACCCGCTTGGTAAAGTAATCACCCACCACAAGTATCCAACGGTGCCCATTGTCTGTTAGTGGTAGCTGGCTGATTATATCCAGTGCCCCCATTCCATTGGATATCCCACTGGAACTTGATATAAAGGGGCTCTGTTCCGCCTGGGTGGCGACTTTCTTTTCGCACATTGCTCACACGCCCTGAGGTTGGAACGGACGTCGGCATGCATGCCATGTCATTATTAGTGATTCTTTACTCTGGAAAGTGTTTGCTTAAACCCCAGGTGTCCACTTGTTTTTCCAGCATGTAATTCTTCTACTGCCGTTCTCCACAGGGACTCGGGGAGGATAATTTTCCATTTCAGATCTTTGCCATCATCAGACTCCCATGCCCTGCACAACACATCTGGCATCAGTGTCCAGTATATACTGGTCCTCTGACTTACACGTGGGGTAGGCTAATATTGGTGCCTCCTACAAAAACCTCTTGAGGTTTTCAAATAATCTGTCACGTTCCAAGTCCCACAGGAAATCTCGAGACTTTTCGGTCAGTCTGTGAAAGGGTTTCGCTACATCCGCGAAATGACAGATGAATTGCCGATAATAGGAGGCGAGGCCCACAAAACCTCCAACCTCCTCAACATTGGTAGGGGTTGGCCAGTCTCAAATTGCCCTAATCTTGTCAGGGTCAGTGGTGATGCCACTCTCTCCGATACTTCATGTCCTAGGTATTTCACTGTTTTCTGAAACGGAAACGGGAGACATTTTGCTAGCTTCAGCTTCCGATTTACCTTTCTGAAGCGGCTAAGTACCTCCCTAAGGCGGTCAGTCTCTTCTGTAACTGTTTTCCCATATATAGTCACATCATCAAGGTATACCAGCAGTGTCAGCCATTGCAACCCAGTGACTACTCACTCCATTAATTTTCAAATGTGGTATTGCTAAGTCCGAAGGGCAGTACTCGCCAGTGGTATAAGCCTCCCCTCACCACAAATGCAGTTTTTTCTTTTGCCTCGTTGTCGAGATCAACCTGCCAATATCCAGAAGATACTGGTAGGTCCAACGTCAAGAACCATTTTGCTCCAGACAGGGCATTTAGGGAGTCGTCTATCCTTTGAACAGGATATGCATCTTTTATTGTAACCGAGTTTAACCCTCGGTAATCCATTCAAAATCTTTTTGTGCCATCTTAATAACAAGAATCACATTTTCCGCCCAGGGGCTTTCTGAGGGTTCTGTTAGGCGGGAGGTCAAAATACAAACGCTTTTGAAAGCGTTCAATGATTTGTAAACGGTAAGCCCACCGACGGTCAACATCGAACAGACGGAGGCTTCAGCGAGGCTGACCAAACCGTTGCGGTCGAGTACACCGTTCACTCTGCAGCTTCCAGTAAACAGTGGATAGCTCATCGCTATGATGAGTCATAGCAATAGCTCTTTACTTTGCAGCTCCGCAGGAGGATTTAGATCAGCAGACTGTTTTAACTTCTTGGTAAAACAAGTGTATTGAGTAGATGTGTTACTAATAAAGTGTAAAATATCTGCGCTGTCGGTTTCCAGACCAGTTTTTTCAGGTCTCGATACTCTGTAATCTTGATATTTTGTCTTGGTATCGTGAGTCACATAAAGACCTAACTGTATACCAGCAGAATCGAATATACTAACTCGAAATAGTATTTACCTGAATCATACTTGACGTAGCGTTCTGTTGGCCAACATGTAGTTATAGATAAAACCTCTTTTTTTACCCGTATGCACAAGCTGGCACTCAGCATTGCGCACTCGCTGGTTTTCGTGTGTAGGATGATCGAGGAAGACACTTACGGCGAACTACGCGCTTTCTACTTCACGGCTGCACCTGCACTATTTAAGGATACATGTTTTTTCTTGAAGTCAATAGTTCATGCGTGCATGCTGCAATATGTTTGTCCGTACGATTCTTTTGTACTCTTTGAATACTTTGTGGCTGCACAAAATTCATGTTGGAAAAACAAACAAACATGATGGGTTTTATACTAATCTCTTGTGTTTGACTTTACCTATTAAACTTTAATGCATAGTAAATTAAAACAATAAACACAATTTAATCTAGCACTGCAGGCGAACTGCTGAACCGAGGCAAAAATCATCAAACAAGGCACTTTCGAACCGAACCAAACTGTTCGGTTCGGATATGCGACGTTAATAAGGCATTTCATTGATGGCACGCGGGAATACATACAAAAATACAAGAAAACTTAATAAAAAACAAACACAATGAAAAATGGATAACGAGATGGACGGCTTGGTCCAAACGTGCGTGAACATTCTAAAACTTACAATAGCCCGCATCATGAGATGGTTGCAAAAAGCATGTGGTGAGAATCACTCAGAAATCAATCAAGAACACAACGTACGGCATTGTCACTGCATAGCATGTCTAAATTCTCACTACATCCAATCGTGTCATGTATATTCAGATTTATTATTTTATTTGCCAATTTCCAATAGCCACGCCCTTACGTTCTATATTAGGGCAATGACGTTCCATATAAGGCCAATGGTCTCATAAATGGAGTGCAAAACGAATTTTGGTTGGACGCCGATCACAGTCGGACTCGCGCTCTATCCAAGGCATCCCCGGATGAAAATTTTGCCAAGCGGTTTGGTTCATGCTGTGCTTTAGCGCAGCGCGCGTGGAGATTTTTGTTCGCGCGGTGGCCTAACTTGCCTTTCATTTGACCATGAAGGGTTTGATCGTAGTGCGAATGCGTTATAATGGAATTTGCCAGATTTCAACAAAATGCTGTTACCCCTTCAATAGAGGCTGATGGAAAATCACCCCTTTGCACGCCGTCCTTGGAAAGGTTCCTCCTCAGCTATGCAACGAAAGCCATTTTCGTAGTTGAATCTATTTCGCAAAAATAACCAAAACAAAATTCGCTCGATCTTGTATTCTGTACTGAAGAAGGAAAGTCCAAATTGAGCATTTTTTTTTCTAAAATCATTTTGTTGAGTCAATCTCGGTCCGAACACAACCACTTCTGGTCGGCAAAACACGGTCGGAAACTGTCGCACCTCTGGCAGTAACTTTATATGCAATGTACTCGTAAACAAACTCTGGGGATTATATATAACAGGTTTGCCCTTACCCAACGTATATTAATAAGCACTGTATGCTCGGTGCTTGTCCGAGAGCTTGCGAAAAAAACCTCACAAGCTTACTCGGGTGGGACTCGAACCCACGACGTCCTGCTTACTAGTGCAGATGTCTTAACCACTCGACCACCGAACATCTTAAAAAATACATCTTGAAAACTCTGGGGAAACAGTTCAGAAAAAAGTATTCAAATCAAAGTTGCTCGTGGATGGGGAGAGACAGGAGATTCATAATCTTATACACAGAAATACTATATAGGCCTTTGCGGCACGATCGTAGCGAGCCATTCGATGTCTCTTATGTCCGAACCCCAACCGATACGAAGTTTGGCAAAAAATGTCCGAGCCCTGTCTGAACCAAACCGAACCTTGGCACATACTTGCAGCACTATTTGATGCAGAGTTTGACTTTTTTATAACCTTCAAAGAATATGGAACACGTGACTGGAGTTCAAAATAAATTCATATTGGGTCTATGTGGATATTTCCTTTCAGAGACGATAGATCAGGCAGTTTAAACATGGAGGTAGAAATACATTTCTACCTCCATAGTATAAATGAGACAACCGTGTTTGGCATTCCCCGTCCCTCCCATATAAACGTATTTATTTTCCAATCTAAAATGCTTAGAGAGGAACAATGATCTTGTGGCGATGTCTTTTTGTCATGAAATATCCACTCAAAATGTTTTTGAAGCTAGAGAAATGTCTGTAGCCTAGAATGCAGATGATTTTGTGTCTCTATCGCAAGATTTAAACACTAATCCTTACGGCCAGGCCAGGAAGGCTGACCGGGGCCAGTGAAGTTCTCCTTGAATAGGATCTTTTGTTCACAACCATGGCTGTGTAAGCCACAAACTCCATTGTTGTCAGGGGTGCTCATGAAGCTAGACAGTCCAGGACAGACGGTTCTTTTCAAACCGTTGAACTGTCCAACACCAAAAGACGAACGGAATGAAGGGGGATTAACACCAACCGTTGAACTGTTTCTAAACCGTCTGTATTTTGACCTCACGCCTTACTCCTCTATCGGCAGATCTCCTCTATCGACAGATCTCTTCTTGATTGCATTCGGGTTGCCTCCGCAACCGCTGTTTAATCGGTCAGGCATTGCCAGTATCTATAGTGTGCTTGACGAGGTCTGTCCGACCAAGGTTGGCTTTACCCTCAGAGAAGACATCCCCAAACTCAACCAACAGTTGGTTGACCTCATCGTGGAAGTTGGGTTCCAAATTCTCAATACTTCTATCGGAAAGCTCTTTGAGATGAGATGGGACCTCCACTCCCACTGCAAATCTTTCAGCAGACTCGGGTTCTATGTCACTTTTTTTTACCGCTGTGAGGATGCCCACTGTGGTCCCAGAACGTAATACACGTTTACTCCTACTTGGGGTTAGTACCCCGAGTCCAACTTGTCTTCATCGGTTTTGACAAGTGTCCTGGCTAAAATTAGGCCCCTTTGCATCAGTTCTCCAACATTTGGGACTGGTTCTACTATTCCAAGCCGTGTAATGCGGGCTTGATTTAGTTTTCACATACCTGGGCACTACTCCCTTGTGGCCTGCCGGTATGGTTGTCATGGCACCTACCACTACACGGTAGCAGGAAGAGGACCCAATGCAATTTGTACAATGAACTGTCTCATCACGCAAGTGCAGAGTCAATATGTCAAAGTCCAAAACACCACCAGTCTGGAGTAAATAATCCATTCCCAGAATTCCTGGTACTGGTAAATCAGCAACAGCTGCTCTAACAGGACCAACCTGTATTTCCAAGTCAGCCGTACCCGTAATATTTCCCACAGGGCTGCCTTCAGCTTGGCAGACTTGAATATTCCCTGTGTTCAATTTCGGTCGCCTACCCAAAGAGATTTGATGATAAATGGACCTTGACATAATGGTGTCTGTAGGGCTAGTGTCAACAAGAAATTGTACATTGACACACTGAACCACACCTTGTACGTATAACCCTTCTTTGGGTCCTTTAACTTTGCTCCTCTCTACTTGTTTTACTGTTAGTTTGGGCTGCTGTTCTGGGAAGCACTCTTTGGACCCGCCATTTGCAGTTGCAGTCTGTCCGTGGGTCCCACAGGAGACTGCCTTCTGTTTCCTGAAGGAGTTTGTATACCTTGCATTCTTGGAGAAGGGCACTGTCTTGCGAAGTGTCCCCAACCCCCACAGTCAGTTCGGATTGTGACACGTCACTTGTTTGTGTTTCATGCTGCGCATCCATCTGGATGGATGCATTATTCACCACTTGGCATTTTAATTTTTTGACTGGGCTGACCAGTCAACCACCATTACTCCCACTGGCTCTGCAATATTTAGCATTTCCGGGGGATGGATCCTTCTCAGCCTCCATCCGCTCAAAATTTCCGTTTTTTAAGCAGCCCTAATGGCTTCATCAAAGCTTTGGGGTCTTGCCCTAAATTCCCTCTCTAACTGACTGCCGATCAATTGCGTCGGCAAAGTTGGCTCATGCCTAACGATCACGGCCACACTCAGGGCCAATTCAGGGTATGCCAGGGCCACGAGTTCAGGGATTGCTTGAACTAATTCTCTCCGGGATTTCTTTGGTCCCTGTCTTCGTGTTTGCAATTCCATCAAATAATTTTTGGCCATTTGGCCCGGACCAAACTGTGCTTCCAGTAGGCCAACTAATTCCCTATATTGCAGTTGCCCGCTTTCCTGGTTACAACGTTGGAGCACTTTCAGTTGCATTCCTTTTAAACTTGCTGCCAAAAATACAGCAGATTGCGCACAAACCTTCTCTCTGTCAGGACCACCGTTCTTATAGAAAAGATTGATTCTACACATGGTGTACCCACAAACCTTCTCTCTGTCAGAACCACCATTCTTATAGAAGAGATTGATTCTACACATGGTGTACCCACAAACCTTCTCTCTGTCAGGACCACCATTCTTATAGAAGAGATTGATTCTACACATGGTGTACCCACAAACCTTCTCTCTGTCAGGACCACCGTTCTTATAGAAGAGATTGATTCTACACATGGTGTACCCACAAACCTTCTCTCTGTCAGGACCACCGTTCTTATAGAAGAGATTGATTCTACACATGGTGTACCCACAAACCTTCTCTATGTCAGCACCACCGTTCTTATAGAAGAGATTGATTCTACACATGGTGTACCCACAAACCTTCTCTCTGTCAGGACCACCATTCTTATAGAAGAGATTGATTCTACACATGGTGTACCCACAAACCTTCTCTCTGTCAGAATCACCATTCTTATAGAAGAGATTGATTCTACACATGGCGTACCCACAAACCTTCAGCCAGAACCACCTTTCTTATAGACGAGATTGATTTTAGAGATGGTGTACCTGCAAACCTACTCTTAGCCTAAAATGACTGGTAAATTCTGTCCATATTTGACTGCAGAGGGGACCAACAACTTTGGAAAGACATGCACTATACATGCACATGTGAAGTGCTCTACTGTTATGTTCATGCTACAATCTGCATGCCAGTGTATGTATGTAAATGTTGCGGGTTGAAATACAGAAATATGCAACCATTGGGGTACGGCAAACCCGCTATTGTGACTGGCTCTCCCTAGGCATTTGTTTTCAGGGAACTTCTCTTAGGCCCCCCCCCCAATCTTTGGTTTCTGGTCAGCGTGCATGTCATCGTAGACCTGCACATCGTCATAATGAAAAGTTTTTAATTTGGTCTAATACATAGTCCAAAAGCTGCCAAACTTGCTTGATTGACTGGAATCCTGCTACTGCGTAATTTTTAATGTGTTTTAGATGGGGTACGGTTGAGTAATATGTACAGTAAAGGAGCCCTCTAGGCCCCCATACATTTAGCCCGGCATTTTTTTTTCAGATTACGTCATTTCTGTGTTATACATTTATATCTGGGAATCACACAAACGAGATGATCTTATGTCCTGTGTACAACTACAAGCTGGAAATGCTTTTAAGCAGTAATCAGTGAGGGGGCCAGTCTATTTCAGTGTTGGTAGTGGCAGTACCTACGCATGCAGTCGCAATTCGTGCATTACACGTACATCATTTCTAGGAAAAAAAAGTGAGGGCCAAAAAAAGGTGTTGTCTCACCACTTTTGGAGCCAGCCCCTGACCAGAAACCTGGAGACTTTTCTCTTTTGGCCTTAACATGCTTACTTTGCATTATTGAATAACCACTAGGCAAATGTTGTCAGGAAATAGAAATTGAAGATTTTACTCAAACCAACGGGGATCATGGGATATTACTTGAACCTAATGACTTTTAAGTGTGACGACAATCATAGGTGTGTCGTGAAGACTTTGTGTTAATTTTTTAACATGGAAATAAAGTTGACTGAAGGATGGCATTGATTGGTTTCCCTTCCCATAGCAACCGTGGCAGGAAGAATTTCCATTGTGTTTCCTTGTCCAGAAACTGATGCAGTTGACCTGAGAACAAGGCTGTGCAGGAACCACCCCAGGGGCTGCAGAGTCTGCCGTGCACAGAATACTGCATGACTTGGATCTGTCGACATCGGTACAGTGGTACGTCATTCTCTTTGTAGCCGTTTGCAGATTGGCAGAATGGATGATGTAATAGTCAGATATGCCACTTTTTCAGTTTTATCAGGATTTCCCTTTTTTGTCAAACAGACCTCCAAAATTCCGATTTTCCCTTCTGACTCAAAACAAAAGGCCCAAAAAAACCACAAACGTGAATGCATGGAGTTCCACCTCTATAAATTCCAGTTCAATAACAGTCGCACGCGGCATGCATGTGTACAGTTCTTTTCCTGTAGTAGCTTTAAAAACAAGGCTGCTTTGGTCTGCATGATCGTTGAAAGGGCCGGAGATCCAGCAGCTCCATGCATACCAAGTACTGCACAGCACAGTGAACTGTCTGAACACGCACCTTGTGTGGGTGTATGAGTCGATTTGTGCTTGCTGCACTTCGCCGCCCTGTGCACCTTTTGTGGGCTTTTAGGGCATGCTGAGGTCACAGCCTTGAATTCAAGTCTATCATGTCAGTCAGTGGTTCCCGATCGCAGTGGTTGTATGAATAGGAATATTGTACATAGCAAGTCGGGAACCAACTACTCTACGGTCGTGCACTTGTGTTTTGGCAGGCCGCGCAAGGCTGTCGATCGATGTCTATAACCATGTTGCAACGTAACCTTGCATGGTTTGGAGTTAAAACTTTCATGATATACATGTACTTCATGCAACAGATTTTGACAAAATACAGAAATACAGTTGAACCTCATTAATAAGAGTGCTGTTAATACAGTGGACTCTCAGTACAACGAGCTTGGGTAAGACGAGACTCCGGTTTAGATGTGCATATTTGCCAGTCCCGACTGAATTGTGCACATTCCTATGAGGGACAAAATGTGTAATACAAGCTCGAATGTCACAAGATTTCGGTTAAGACGACCTTTTTTTGCACACTGGCTGAGTGTAAATCTATTGCTATCTGTCTATTTAGCGCAAGCCTTTTTTCAGGCAATTTGTCAATCAGCCAGTCCATTCAATTTTGAAAGGTGCTTCGGTAATTTATGCATATACAGTAGAACAGTGCTGCGGTTTTCCCTCACCGAATCAAGCTGTTTGTGTCCGGTGCTGAAAGAGAGAGAACAATAGGCATTTGCGGTTCCCGTACTAAACATAGACATTCTTTTAGGAGGCTCTCGAACCGCCTGAACACAAGCGAGTGCCACCAAAAGTGCTACGATATTTAGGACAGTGGTGAACAAAAGAAATCTTTCATTTGATAGAAATACAAATGGTCAATTGTCAAGTTCTTTCTTCGCCTTTCACCTCTTTGTTCCGGCTTCGATTCCCGATTTTCAGTCCACATGTGGATTGGGTTGTCAGTCCCTGCCTGATTCCGTGAGTTTTACCCTGAATATTCTTCTGGGATATTCCTTCCACCTCTAAAACTGTAACTGCTTCTCATTGTCTCCTCTCTACAGGTTTCTTCAGGTTTGCGAGCTACATGTACAGTGCCTTGGGCACTTTTGAGGTGTCTATTACCAGAAATAGTTACAAATGAAAATAATAATAATGACAAATACAAAAATGACCAGTCCAGTTTGCAACTCCGGTTGGAATGGGAGAGAAAATTTCTACAGAACTGAACCACTGGAATTTCATTTTAGAAGAGTTTGATACCGTTTTAGGATTTCATCTGCGTTACTCTTGTATTTTATGATATGATTGATTCTCAGATATTAAAGCAAAAATGGCTTTTAAGTTCAAAGAACTTGCTTCGTAGTTTCATTTGAGTTAGGAAGCGGGTGGAACATCCAAAAGTTGCTGTGTCTTCAACTTCTTACTATCACCTCATATTTCCTGTGCTTTGTCGATACAGAGTACAAGATGTCCCATAGGTCTACCTTGATGGAGTTGATCCAATTCAGCTCTCCAACAACCGCCCTTCCCTTTTGTGACTACCAGGATATTAACCTCTGTGACATCAAGGAGCTCCATCCAAGTCAGTTCAAGTCAAGCCCCAGGCAAGCTTGTCTTTCCTTTATTTCTTCCCAGTATTTTGTGAACTTGTGAAAAAGAGACGAATTACTGTGATCAAAGTGACTGGAATTAATGGCTTTTTATTTCACCTTGAACATTCACTCTAATTTCATTTCCTCCAATCTTGCATTTTGTGACCTTCTTAGCCACTCAGGACAGTGTGAAAGAGAACCATTCCATGAATGCCTCAGACTGGAGTTGTTTGTTTTCCCTTCCAAATTTTTGCTTTTAATTTTTTTTTTGTTGCAAGGTGGCAGCATTGGCCAGAAATTAACTGCTTATACCGGTAGGTGCATGGTCACTAAAACGAATGAGATTGGATGCTTTATATATTTGAATGGGCAGAGGAAGCCCTGCACTAGATCACATCTTTCCCCTCACCAGTCTTCTAGCGGCAGGTACAGTATGTACATGTATGTGGGAATATGTCATTTCACGCTTGAGAGAGCATCACCATTCGTTATCTTCATTGATGCAACTGTAGTGCTACACGTAGTTCATGTACCAACCATGCCTGTGATTTGTGCATCTCAGTGTCTTCTTGCTGGCCACAGACAATGGTGACCCCTTCAGTTGGAATGTCAGGCCAAAGAACCTGTACCGCATCTGTATGCTAAAGTCTCAAGCCATTTACTTACAGTTCTGATGAATTGTCCAAGGAATGAAAATCTACAGGTGTGTCATCACTTCTTTTACTGAGATGCCCACCTGGAGCTTACATCATTGACAGTGTGCTATGCATGTGTTGTCAACTCTGCCAGGTCGTCATTGTTGAACTTTCCATCAACTTTTTCTTTACTGACCCGTGGTTGAAATGTGGCCAAAGTTGAAACGGTGTATCCTTGTCTTTTGCACTGGAACCCTTGAAGAAACAGTTTGTCAAATCTTGAAGAAGGCAGCACCATCTGTGGAATTCATGAGGGCACTGTTTTAAATCTTCAAATCTATCGTAAGGAATTTCTTCACCAGCTCCTTATCCTGTGGCATCTGTCGTTTGTTCAAGAGAGAGACCATCCCCAAAGCAAACCTTGGGACGTATTACCATCCTTTGTGACAAACTTACACATCCACTCCAAGATGCTTATATACGATGTGTGGTACCAGTTGTACTAGATGACTCCTCTCCCACTAATCTAAGGTTGACGTTTTCAGTTTTACTTCAGATTCCACGTACTCTTGGGGCAACATTCACAATGTGTTCCACAACACGGCAGCATTTAGCTTTCATGTCTCCCAGTCAGGGTCACTGGAGGAAATTGGCCTTAGTGGGATATCTTGAACCTTAACCTTGGTAGTACCAGGCTCAAGTGTATGATTGTTCGTGAATCCCTGACTAGAAGAGTGATCATCTATATTACATTTCTGTAAGTATCGCAGTAAAGAGCCCCATCCATTACACTTTCATTACAAGCTTGGATTGAGGCAAATGATGAATATCTTGTTCTTGGATCCAATGTGAACCAGCGGGAGGACTTGAGTGTCAAACTTTCCAGACCTAGCTTTTGTCTCAGCAACTTGAACCAGCCGATGGACTTGAGAGTATAACCATCATAGCTCTAATCTCAGTAATGGCTGGACTTCAGCCTCAAACCATCCAAACTTGAGTGACCAGTCTAAGCTTACAAGGCTTGAATGAATTTGAGCCTTAAACAATCCGGCATGAATGACCAACCCTAGCTCTAGTCTCAGCAACATGAACCAGCAGGTGGACTTGAGCCTCTAACCATCCAGGATTGAGTGACCAACTCTAGGTCTAGTCTCAGCAACACGAACAATGAGCCTCAAACCATCCAGGCATGATCTGAGTGACCAGTCCTAGCTTTTGAGCCTCTTACAAGACTTGAGTAAGTTTAAGCATCAAACTATCTAGGCGTGAGTGACCAATCCTGGCTCTGGTCTCAGCATCATGAACTAGCAGGTTGGAATGAGCCTCAAACCCTCTTGGCTTGAGTCCTGACCAGGACTGACCAGTCCTAGTTCTTTAGCCTTTTATGAGACTTGAGTGAATTTGAACCTCATACCATCAAGGCTTCAATAACAAACCCCACCTCTAGTTTCAGAAATAGCTAGACTTCAACCTCAGACCATCCAGGCTAGAGTGACTAACCCTTGGTCTACTCTCAGCAATGTGAACCAGCAGGTGGAGTGACCAATCCTAGCTGTAGTGTCAGCAACATGAACCAGCAGGCAGACTTGAGTCTCTAACCATCCAGGCTGGAGTAACCAATCCTTGCTCTTGTCTCAGCAACATGAACCAGCAGGTGGACTTGAGTCTCTAACCATACAGGCTGGACAGACCAATCCTAGCTGTAGTCTCAGTAACATTAACTAGCAGGCGGACTTGAGTCTGTAACCATACAGGCTGGACTGACCAATCCTAGCTGTAGTCTCAGTAACATTAACTAGCAGGCGGACTTGAGACTCTTACTCTCCAGGCTGGAGTGACCAATCCTTGCTCTTGTCTCAGCAACGTGAACCAGCAGGTGAACTTGAGTCTCTAACCATCCAGGCTGGAGTGACCAATCCTTGCTCTTGTCTCAGCAACATGAACTAGCAGGTGACTTGAGTCTCTAACCATCCAGGCTGGAGTGACCAATCCTTGCTCTTGTCTCAGCAACATGAACTAGCAGGTGACTTGAGTCTCTAACCATCCAGGCTGGAGTGACCAATCCTTGCTCTTGTCTCAGCAACATGAACTAGCAGGTGACTTGAGTCTCTAACCATCCAGGCTGGAGTGACCAATCCTTGCTCTTGTCTCAGCAACATGAACTAGCAGGTGACTTGAGTCTCTAACCATACAGGCTGGAGTGACCAATCCTAGCTTCAGTCTGAGCAGCATGAACCAGCAGGTGAATGTTAGCCTCTAACCACTCCGGGCTTGAGTAACCAATCCTCTTTCTAGCTCTAGCAACAAATAAAGGCAGGTAGACATGAGTCTGACACCACCCCGTATTGAGAGACCAAACCTTACTCTAGTCTCAATAATATCATGCATTGTAGTCACACACTGCAGAGTAAATTTGAAGATTTTCGTATGAGTTTTTTACAAATATCTAGTGATTGCATCAAATTACTGAGGACTTCACCAAATTTGTTATTCCCTTCTTTCTTTCGGTGCTGCAATTACAGTGGTCCGCCATCTTGAAGAGTCCATTTTCTTGAAGAAGATGTGTGGGTAAGTAGTGATAGATTCTTTCACAAACCTCTGGGAAATGTTTAATAGAAGTAAGGAACAGATTGTGTATATTATGTTGCGACTTTTATGTTGGCTTCATTATTTCTTCAAATGAGCAACACTGAATTCACAGGCAAAGGTGCTGTAAGAAAATCTTTTGGAAAATTTTGCAATTGAAAATATTATTAAGCCCCAGAATAGCTTTTTTTTTCAGACAATTTCACAGACTATTTTTCTGGCCTTTTCATCCCCACACCCCATTTTGAACTTGAGTTTTCTAGGCCCGATCTTTTTTTAGACTTGGCATGCACATAGACGCATTCATTATCAGCACAAATGGGAAGTGTCAATTCCATCTGATGTATGGCTTTATTGTTGCTGTCATTTGAAGACCACGTTTGTGTCGGCTTCCATGCACATCAGTAGGGAAAGTTGAAATTTTTGGCTGATGAGCTCTCTTGAAAAAATACGTGCAGCATGAGAAACAAATATGTCTGATTTTCACCAAATTGGGATCAAAGTGACTGAAAGATATTACTAGAAAATTTCCTTAAGGCTTGGTTACATGAAAATGTAACCCTCTGTTATGAAATGTTGGAGTCAATTTGAAAATAACCGAAAACATTCTTTATTTTCTGGGATGAAAAAGGATGACAGCTTTGGATTGAACTCAGCCAGCTGTGAGAATATGTTGTGATTTTAGATGTGCATGCTATTCACCAGATTACCGAACATAGTTTAATTTTGTGATAATCTGATGATCTTTAAGGTTTAACCACTTGCAGCCGGCGGCTCCGGTCCGGAGGCATAGGTCTTATATTCGTGGCCGGGGTTTCCGAAATCGGAACTTTATTAAAAAAAAAAAGAAAAGTTGCTCAGCGTTTTTTTAAAAGTTTATTGCTGTCAGTTAAAAAGTTTAGGCCATCATCGGAGGTAAATAAATTGGTCTTAGGCAATAATGGGTTGTTGGGGCCGGAGAATTGGGACTTAATAGCCGGGGTGACCGAACTTATAAAAGCCTGTTTAAATTACGAGCTCCTGGGAGCTGCTGAGAGCTGGCGGGTACTGCCAATCAATCCCTGTATTCTTTCAGTGAAGAGCACTGACATTAGCGGAGGTAATCCGTGTATTGTTTGTTCAGAACGCTATTGTTCGCGCTGCCGGGCGCTCGTAGCAGATTCACTGCACTGCACTGAAGACAAAGGGCGGGCTGTGTGGGCTCATTATGCACCTGTGCCCAATGAATGACCCGGCCCGGGCGCTGCCGGCCCTTGCCACATTGACTGATAGGGCTCGGCCCTCGCTGCTTGAAAATAAAATTGCCATGCAGTGGCTACATGTGTGCATATTGGGTATCGTGTTATCAGAGCACAGACAACATGGCTGGAGTTATATCCGGAGAGTCTGGTTCTTCCAGTGAAAGCGAGTTTTATCTCAGTTCAGACGAATGTTCCTCGTCTTTTTCATCACCGCCGTCACCTGCTCAAGTACAGTCAAGTACAGAAATTGACAGTGATGTACCCTTGGCGGTATATGCCATGCGCAAGAGACAGTCCCGTACACAGACTGCCGCATCGACCAGCAGCAGTGCCGCACCATTCCGGTGGACAGATGAAGACAGTACACCGCTGAAGGACGGCTTCACTGGTAATGGTGGTGCCGTCGATCCCCGTCTGCATTGCAGCTTAACCTGCAGTGAAGCCTTTGAGCTGTTTTTTGACGACGTTCTCTACAAGATGGTGCAAGAGACCAACCGGTATGCCGTGCAGAGGCCAGCTACGACATCGGCGCACATGCGATCATGGACTGATCTGAACACTAGAGAACTGAAGGCCTTTCTGGGCCTTTGCATAATGACGGGCATTGCTTCATAGCTTCTGGTCCACCGACCCACTACTGAAGATGAGCCTATTCCCGTCCGTCATGCCCCGAGATCGCTTCCTTGCCATCCTGCAGTCCTTGCACTTCAATGATAACAGACTGCCTCTTCAAAGTGCGCCCAGTCGTCAACCATCTTGCTCAGAAGTTTGCCACTGTCTACGTTCCTCGACAGGACATTTCCATCGACGACTTCCTGTTGAAGTTCTACGGGTGTCTCCGCTTCGCTACCTACAACCCCAGAAAGAGGGCCCGCTTTGGCATCAAGATGTACAAGTTGTGCCAGAGCACCGGAAGTGCCCCCGTGTACTGCTACAACTTTAAAATCTACACTGGCCAAAGTAAAGGAGACCTTCCAGCAACTACACAAATGGCGATGGACCTGGTGAGTGACCTAAACGGCAAGGGCTGCAACCTTGCCCTCAACCGGGCCTTCAGCAGTCCCGATTTGTTTCGACGACTTCACAACCAGAAGTTCAATGTCGTCGGCACCGTCATGGCGAACAGAAAAGGGATGCTGAAAGACCTGCGGTCCGTCAAGCTGAAGCGGGGCGAAACAATGTTCCAGTCGGCCGACCTGGGCGTCAGCGGTTCTCTCCTGGCCATGGTGTGGCAAGACAAGCACAACATCCGTATGCTCTCCACCATGCATACGGCAGACATCCGTGGCTCCGGCAAGCAAGACAGGACGGGGCAGGAAAAGCAGAAACCGACCTGCATCATCGAATACAACGCCCTGATGGGGGGCGACCAACTAGCGGCAAATCATCAAGCTACTCGTAAGTCCCTCATGTGGTACAAGAAGCTCTTCTTCTACCTCCTCCACTTGACGCTCTTGAACAGCTACGCGATGTACCTGGCCGTTGGTCACCGCCTCTCCTTCCTCGACTACCGCTTGAGTCTTGTCCGTGAGCTGCTGTTGGACAAGCCCTTGCCGGAGTACTGCGCTCAGCACGATACTCCACCAGTCACCAACTCCCGCTTCGTCGGCCGACACTTCCCCGTGGACTTTGAGAGGACCAGCTATGGCGACTTCCGCTACCAGCGGTGTGTCCTCTGCGCTTCCCATGGTCAGCAAAAGAAGACACACTTAGAGTACGACACGTGACACCAGCCCCTCAGCCCCCTGCTTCAAGGAGTACCATACTGTCCACTAATTGACACTTTGAACATTTACTTTCATGGACATTTTCATGGACATTATTTTTGTGTTTTTTATGACTTGATGCCCCACTTATCTGGTGTAAAACTATTTGTCATTTACTGGTGGTTTAGGAGTTGTCATTGTTTCATCCCTTGAAAAAAATGATGAAAAAGACATAGTTTCTGGAAAGTACTGCTTTGAGGATGTTGTATTTTCATCTCTTGAAAAAGTGGCACATTTGTAACGGTTTTACTAATTGGTCATGTTTTCAACCTTTGAAAAAAATGACAAAATAGACAAAGTTTCTGGAAAGTACTGCCTTAAGGATGTTGTATTTTCATCCTTTTCATTCCTTGCACAGGTGTTAGGAGTTTGCTCATTCTTGCCTTTTTTTATGAGTATTGCTTTTTATTTGATTAGAAAGAGTGGAAATTTATTTTACTACTTTTATGAGTTCAACTATTTCAATGAGAAATGAAAAGAAAACACAAGAGAAATGACAAGAAGAAAATAAGAGAAAAAGAAGTTCTCTCCAAATATTTGTCTGTGTCTGTTTCTATGTGTACTTGATTTTATTGGTCTTCTAAGATTTTACTTGAAATTGTTGGGGAAATAAAGTTTGGGAAGGGAATATCCATTTTGAACTAAAACTTACACTGTTGGAGGAAAAATGAACAAGTTGGCAGATAAAATATGAGAGTAGTTTGGGGGAGATATAAGTTTGGTAGATGGGAAAATATATAACAGAAAAAACCCAATATCTTCAAAAAAAGGAAAGGTTATATGCAGCAGCGCTGCAAAAAACCCACACTTTTAGACCCCATTTTTTACAGCATGATTCATTTGTCCGTCATTGCCCGCACTCATTGAACAGTTTACAAAGCCCAGTGCACGTGGGCACAGCTTCCCATTCACTCACCGCATATTACACGCTGAGGTCTTGACCATCAATCGCTCTGCATAGCAACACGGCAGTATAGCAACGCGCTGGGCCAAGGCCCGGAACAAAAGAGCCCTTATGTAACACTACACAATTGGGGGCTCTATACAGAGCGGGCGGCGTGGCTGCAAAACCGAAGGGTCAATGGAAGTTGCTTGTGAGGGCTAGACTCGCCACGAGACACTCATTTTATAAGATTTAGGCATTCAGAAAAAAAAATGAATTTTTGAAAAACAAAAATATGAAAAAACGGCCCGGCAGCCCATGTAACGGTTAAAAAAAGCACCTGGCAGCAAGTGGTTAATTATGTAGGACAGAGGGCGCTGTCTACTTGTAGCCTGCTAAATACTGCTAGTTAAATTTCTAATGACAGTGACTAAACATCCACTGTCCTACATGTGTATAAATGTCCTGAAACACTTGCTTTTTTCTTATCCCTGTAGGCAAAAAACATCAGGGAGGCTGAAGTGGTTCCTGTTTGCTGTGGTGTTAGCCGGGGCATCCCATGACAAACCTAGACAGCTCAAACCAGATGCTACAATGCTCAAAGATTAGATTTGCAGAAATAAAGTTTACAGATTTTCTTCCAATGGTAAACATAGTTAAAGGCTTTTGTCTTGTTTGGAACAGTTTTAGGCTTTTTGGAACCGGGAATACGAGTAGATTTTTTTTGTTGAACATAACACAACTTTGTTTTACATAACAGTCCCATATTTTTAGAACTGCTTTTCAGGGTGTATTTTTGTCTATAAAGAAATCAAGCATGTTTAAGTTATTTTTTTCTAAATGTCATATCTGAGTAAATAAAAATTACAAAGCATTAGACAAATTGTTCACTCAAGTGGAGACATTTCAAAATGTCCATCATGTGTACTGTTCATGATAGCACAAAGTAATCACTATCATCCCTTTAATTAAGCTGTGAAATACGACTCATAAATTCTTGAGAAACCTGGAGAAATTAGCAGATTTACCATTTTACTGCTTTTTATTTTTCGCCTGAATTTTCGAGATTTTATGCATAATTTTCTTCAAATTGTAGGAACTTCTTATTCAAATATGCCCATCATGTTCCTAGAAAGCATATCGTAAGATAGACTTAGTACCAAACTTTTTTATATATGCCCCCAAAAGATAAAAATTCAGACGCCCTGAAATTTCAGTTCTGCAGAATCTCGATCTCATATGTTCCACAGTTGAATTTTTTTGTGACAAACATAATTTACGTGTAGAAATGGATATTTTGAAGAGGTTTAAATAATTTAAAGGCTTGCAAATATATTGTGGACCTACAATATACTGAAGTACATGCAAGGTCTGAATATTTTGTCTAATCCTTGCCTTTTGCATATTCAAATTTTTCTTTTGTTATTTAAATATATGCAGATAAGCTGTGCCCTCTGACCTTTTTTGAAATTGCGCAACCCTAACCTTTAAATATAAGTTCCGAAATCTTATTTATCAAGAGGCAATTGGCCTGGTGGTTAGCTAGCTGGCTGCCAGGCCAGGGGATCCCGGTTCAAATCCCGGGGTCCCCGGAAAAGGAGGTTTTTTTTTTTTTTTTTTTTTTTTACTAAGTTTTTTAACAAAATTGTGCATGCCCACCTGGAATTGAACCTAGGTCCTTGTGCATAGCAGTTAGTGTCCTTAACCGCTATGCCACGGCACTTTCTTGGAGAAATGTGCTCGTTTCTAAATGTTAAACCTTCCATTGTTTGGACTTAGTTTATTTTTCGGCCAAACTGTGTACTGGAGATGGGCAAGGGTGGCAGTCCTAGGGGCTGGAAGTCTGAGAGCTGATAGGAAGGGTAGAGTGGATGGCTGAGGGCTTGGGACTATCAGTATTAGAGCTCTAAGGATCCCATAGGGTTGAAGGACATAGCTTCTAATAGTGTTCCATATTTCTAGTGGGTTTATTGTAGCCCTTGTAAGATTGAGACTAAGGCTCTAAGAGGGAACTTTATATAAGGAGTTTGGAAGATGTTTAAGACTGGCAGAGCTTAGGATGAGGCTGCAATGTAAAATATAAAGATGGGAAACAGATGTAACTGGTGGTTGGTGGAAGGGCTAAGTACTACATTTCACAAATGGATTATACAAACAAAAGTTGTTCTGTTAGTTTAAATAAATGAACATTTATTTCACTTGCAAATAGAAATTAACTGGTTATAGCAATAAATGGTGATTGTTTAACATACAAATAAAGGCATTTTTGCAAGGCAATATTTTCAAATGAAACAAATTTTGTGTCTGTGCTAAAAGGTCCTTACTGAAAAATATTGTTGAAAGCATCAATTTGAGAATGAATAATTGGTTGAAATTTATATATATCAACTGAAAAAAAAACTAGTTTTATGACTTACAGTTAACAAAATGGTTGTTTCAATAAAAGATATCTTCATACCGAGGCTGTATTTTCAAAAATTACTTTTTTTTCAGTAATGACCTATTAGCACTGAGCCAACAATTTATCACTTGCCGTTTTGTGATGCATGTACTTTAAAGTTAAAGACTTTTTCTAATGCTCTGGCAATGTGCAACTTGGAAAAGACATAATGCACATAGAACTTTGTCCAAGGAAATACTTGTTGAAGTGTGGTTTAGAATGGCCACTAGGTTGGCTGAACAGGGCAGGTATTTTGGCTGCCTGAATAGAAAACAGATGTGAATTGCATAATTTACCGTTCAATTTTTCAAAGTATGCAAGAGTATAATTCAGAGTCCACTGAGCGAGACCAAGAGAGGGCCCAATTTCTTTGAGATGGAGGGTCCTCTGGTCAGAAATGAACTTTGCTGGTCACAATAATTCATTAATAGGAAATGTATCAGTTGTCATTTTTGTAAGTACTTGGGATTTGTGGTATACATTTGTATGTGGTACAGATGTATGCATCAATTTTCTAAAAACAAGGTCTAAACAGTTTTTTTTTCATGTTGCGATGCATACATCTCAGAATTGCTTTGTTTCTCAGCTGTAATAATTTTAGAAACAAACTAGCACCCCCACATTAACAGGATAACATCCCAACTCATTAAAATCGCCCTCACATTATCGGGATATCATTCTAACTCATAAATAGCACCTTCACATTATTTGAATATTCTAATTCATAAATAGCACCCCCACATTAACAGGATACATGCCAACTCATAAACGGCACCTTTACGTTATCTGGATATCATTTTAACTCATGAACAGCGCCCTTGCATTATTAGAATAGCATTTTAACTCATAAATAGCACCCTCACATTATTAGAATATCATTCTAACTCATAAATAGCGCCCTCACATTATCAGGACAACATGCTAACTCATAAACAGCGCCCTCACATTATCAGGATAACATGCTAACTCATAAACAGCGCCCTCACATTATCAGGATAACATGCTAACTCATAAACAGCGCCCTCAAATTATCAGGATAACATGTTAACTCATAAACAGCGCCCTCAAATTATCAGGATAACATGTTAACTCATAAACAGCGCCCTCACATTATCAGGATAACATCCTAACTCATAAACAGCGCCCTCACATTAACAGGATATCATTCTAACTCATAAATAGCGCCCTCACATTATTAGGATATCGTTTTAACTCATAAATAGCACCCTCACATTATCAGGATCACATGCTAACTCATAAACAGCGCCCTCAAATTATCAGGATCACATGCTAACTCATAAATAGTGCCCTCACATTATTAGCATATCATTCTAACTCATAAATAGCAAACCTCACATTATCAGGATAACATGCTAATTCATAAACAGCGCCCTCACATTATCAAGATAACATACTAATTCATAAACAGCGCCCTCACATTATCAGGATAACATGTTACCTCATAAACAGCGCCCTCACATTATCAGGATAACATGCTAACTCATAAACAGCGCCCTCACATTATCAGGATATCATTCTAACTCATAAATAGCGCCCTCACATTATTAGGATATCGTTCTAACTCATAAATAGCGCCCTCACATTATTAGCATATCCTTCTAACTCATAAATAGCACCCTCACATTATCAGGATCACATGCTAACTCATAAACAGCGCCCTCAAATTATCAGGATCACATGCTAACTCATAAAAAGTGCCTTCACATTATTAGTATATCATTCTAACTCATAAATAGCAAACCTCACATTATCAGGATAACATGCTAATTCATAAACAGCGCCCTCACATTATCAAGATAACATACTAATTCATAAACAGCGCCCTCACATCAGGATAACATGCTACCTCATAAACAGCGCCCTCACATTATCAGGATAACATGCTAACTCATAAACTGTGCCCTCACATTACCAGGATAACATGTTAACTCACAAACAGAGCACGTTGCTTGTCACTAACTACCATTGGTAACCGGTTGTTTGTTCACGGCCTTCGAGCGGCCGACCCACGAACATCAAATCGAGCTGTTCGTGAACATACGAGAACAAGCCACCCGAACTCAGCCTCTAACTCATAAATGGCACCCTCACGATATCAGGATATCATTCTGACTCGTAAACAGCTCTCCACATTAACAGGATGACATTCTAACTCATAAACAACGCCCTCACATTATCAGGAAATCATTCTAACTCATAAACAGCGCCCTCACGTTATTAGGATATCATTCTAGCAACTCATATTCTCCATAAACTCCACTTTCATCATTTTTAGGGCTGTGTAGGAGACCTGGCCAAGGTGCTGACCAAAGTGTTTTTCAGTGTCATTGGACTTCAGTACTCTGTATAGAAAGCTTGCATTGGACTGGAACCAATACAGGTTTTGTTTTGTTGCCAGACGTAACCACATTAAATGACACTCATGTTACAATGGGAATCTTTTTTTAAAATGTTGGTCTTTTTATCCCTTTTGAGTAGTGTACAAATGCTGATAGACTTGGTCCATCACGTACTAAGATGGAAGCAAAGCATCTCTGAGAAGATTGAGTCCTTTCCTTGCCTTTTGGAATCAATGCCTACGATTCTGATAAGGATCCCTCATGCAGTCTTGGAAACTGTTCCTGTAGGTGAAGACTGGCATCTATCTGAGTTACTTCCTCTTCTTGATGTGCTCGTGGATCATCCTTGGGAAGTCCTACAGGATCTTGTCTTCCATGTTGCTTCTCTCCTTGCTGAAGGAAGCGAGGGCACTCTTCTCATCGGCACTGTAGATCTAGTTCTTATGCACAGCTTCCATGTCAACAATGTCTAGGATGAAATTAAACACAGAAGAATGAGTTACAGCAAAGTACTGAGACCATTCTGACAAACATTAAAGGATCTTTGTACAGTCCTTAAGTTTACACCTTATTTCATACATAATTATTAATTGGATTTGACACTAAGGCTGAGTTTGGGCAGCTTGCACTCATATATTCACAAACAGCTTGAGTTGTTAATCATGGGTCCGCCACTCAAATGCTGGGAACAGACAACTGATTATCGCTGGTAGTTGGTGGCGAGCAACATGGAGGCGTCCATGTATGCTCTCCAATGGTTAATGTTTGGATAACTGTCCTGAATTCTTTTCTATTTAAAAATATTCATTTCTGTCTTATGCAAAATTAGTAATGTTAATTTTGCAAAACTTCCCACTGTCTCTGGCTTTGTAAGCCATCTCGCTATTTTGTGCAGTTGTTCAAAATCCAAAATCTTACGAGTTATTCCGTCTGTTCCTGTAAAACCTGGATAACGAGCCTGCAAGGTTGGGGATTTTTTATAAAATTTTTTTTTATTAATTTTATTTTTTTTATGGTAACTTGCCAATGGTAACTTGCCAATGGTAACTTGTCAATGGTAACTTACCAATGGTAACTTACCAATAGTAACCAGCCAATGGTAACTTGCCAATATTAACTCACCAATGGTAAGCTTATAGGTGATGAGGACAAGAAGCTTCTGCTAGGTGAGTCACAAAATTAAATACAGAACTGCATTTATTTCTCTAAGTGTTTCTGATTTATGAACATGAGGTCAAACAAAATAATAGCTATGCTTCCAATTACATTGAAAAAATAAGTTGGGTAGGTGGGTAGTATCTCTTTTGTTTCTAAAGTTTTGGGTCAAAAATTGTAGGGTGGAGAATTTTTTTTAAATCAAAAAGTGATTTTGATGTAGATTCACTTGTGTGCATTACGGAGCTCTAGTACTGTTCGGTGTCCGAACCAAAGATCGTATTACACCACGTAGAAAAAACAGCACTTACGCAAGGAATAAAAACCTGTCTATACCTGATAAACTAGTGCGGTTTAACGGTATTAGCTTGCTTTCAAGGAGTTGTGTACAGAAAAGTCTAGTGCCCTCTAGTGATATAAAAAGAGCTCAGCTTGCCATTTACTGTTCATTAAAGTTAGTTATCGCTGAAAGTCGTGTTCAGGTTCAATCCTCAGACATCCTGTCAAAAAATTGGTTTTTGCTCAAATTACCGACGGACAGGTGTTTAAAAAATCCATCTGTGCTGCTCAGCATACTGTTGGCTCTCAGATCTCAGATAGTGATACATGTTCACATGTGAGAACACATTCAGCAGTTGATGTCGGCTAGCAGCCTTCTAGTGGAAGCAAACTCCACTGCAATTGACCAGTCTAGTCAGAGATGGTGCCTACGACTGACTCCTTCAACAGGTTAACCCCACTCCAGGGTTAACCTGTTGAAGGAGTCTGGAGACTGCATCCACCTTCAGGTGCTGGACAAGTTGACCTTGTGGGAGTTCTCAGCCCAGTCAGCAGTAGAGAACTGGAGGTCCAGACTAGACCTCAGTCTCCAAAGACTGTCTGAACATGGATTGTTTTGCTTTGCCGGCCAGCCATATCGTTTGTGCAATCTTAGGCCCTATTGTTGTGTATACCTTGACTGGCCAGTTGGATCATATCTTTTTAATTAAACTGTAAGTTAATTGAATTGTTCGGCAAAACAAAAGTATTGTTAAACAATAAAAGCTGATAAAAAAAAAAAAAGAAAATCATTTGTTGGTATTTCCCTGTGTCCTGCCCTAAACGGTTACGTATTTGGCGACTTTGCCACGACACATTTGTTTAGGGTTGGAATTATACATGTAAAGCAGAGAATGTCTCTTTTGCCTTATAATTAGCTTTGAATCTTTGAATTTACGAAATTTATTCACATGTATTGAGAGCCAACAGTTGCAATTTTCTCATTTTCGCTGTTAGTAGAGTGTATTTCTAGCTTGATATTTCAATTCGCTAATTTCAGTTCTAGCAGCAAGTATATGTAAGCAATGGCAAGCGAAGCTCTTTTGAAAACTGAGATACTGGAGTGTTGAAAGGAGGAGGATATTCGTCCTAGCCACGCTCTCCTTGGCACAGCAACAGTTCTTGATGACGCCGCTGAAGACATTGCAGTCACACTGGCCCAAAGCGTTCAGCATTTAATTGGTGTTTCGCATGGGGAGAGAAATCTACGTGTAGGTACCCAACTTTTGTGTGAGTTCGAAAAATGTGTCTGCAACGTGACACTGCCCCCTTTGGGTCAGGTTGTAGTGGGTCTATCTGGCAGGACAATTCTCAAGGTTCATTGAATGGGGCCCATCCTTCGGAGTAAGGTTAGAGTTAAAAGAACTGGTTGCCAAGGGGTTAATACCAGCCCAAGAGAAAAGGCCATCTTCTGGGGAGTCTAGAAGTCAGATAACTGAGGCACTGGCACGTTGCACACTAAATAGTGGTAGGAAATTACAACCCTTTTCTGGAACTAAGACATTGGCAAAGGAAGAAGATATTTTTGATGTCTGGATTGAACTTGCCAAGGGACAACTTGAAGAAGAAAATGATCGGGAAAAAAGAAAGAGAATAACAGAAACCCTCCGCCCCCCAACAGCCCACATAATATCAGATTTAAGACAAGATCAACCAGCAGCAAGCTCTGAAGACTACCTGGCTGCACTTGGGTTAGCTTTGGGGGGAACTGAGTCAGCAACTGAATTGAATGTGCTTTTCCACGCTTTCCACCAGAAACAAAGGAAGACACCATCAGAGTATTTAGTTCACCTTCAAGATATTCTGCGTCGATTAATAAGAAAGGGTGGAGTAAGAAGAGAAAGAGAAGAAAGACGGGGTGTTACTCTCTCAGTTCATCAAGGGTATCCTCTATGATGAAGAGCTCTTAGTTATCTTGCAGTTGAAAGCAAAGTGCCGCAACCTCCCACCTACATGTACCTCTGACTTTTGCAAATGGTGAGACGCGAGGAGGCAGAGCAGATGGTAAGAATGTCTCATCGTGGTGTCAATACCCCAGTAAGGGAGGCAAAGACATTCCATCAGGCTGCAGGTGTGAAGGAAGTCAGGGAAAAAAGAAGACTCCAACAAACAGCCAACCCAAATGTTTTGCTACAAGTGTGGTCTAGAAGGGCACTACAAGGCCAAATGCACCAATGAGCCAAACGTAAAAAAAGTAAAGGGTCTGTTGATAAATTTCATCCAGGGAAACGAGAAAGGGCATCTGAGGAGGGCCGCTCAGAAGCCCAAAGAGTAAGGCCCAAATCCAGTTGTACTAGTGGTACTGATATTCCTGATGGCTTGATTGGACAGCTGATCACGAAAGGCCATCTTGACAGCAAGATAGCCCATTGCTTGTCGGATACAGGGTCACAAGTGACACTTACATGTGACAGTTTCTTTCAGCAACTACAGAGGGCTCTGTATCTAATGTGTGATTGAGTTTTGTGGCATGGTGGAAGTGGCACAATGCTGTATCTTGGCTGGACCCAAGTTGAAATTAGACGGGATGCAGAGTTCTGTGGCACAAGGGAGTCTTGCCAGACATTAGTGTTGGTGGTGCCAGATGCCAGAGATTTAGAAGGCATCAGCTGGTGGTGGGAACCAAGTCTGGTGTGTTGCCAAATTTGTTATCACACTACTTTGGGGAAAGACTCTCTTCAAGGTGCTCAGACGAATGATGGAGAGGTTTACCTAACGTGCCAAAATCTACAATAATTTTGCATTTCAAGAGAAGCTTCGACCTGATGGGCATGCGGGATTGATAAGTCTACTTAGCAAGGGCACAATGGAAGTTCCACCCAATTCTATGAAGATTGTTGTTGGCACGCCTCGAAATACATGTAGAACTGGGACACCGACTACTGTGTTGATTGACGCTGCCTCTCTGCCCAGGTTGCCTGGTGGATTGAAGGTGGCGAGTTCTCTTCTTCCTGTTGATGCCGGGTTCAACAAGGTCAGTGTGTACTTGATGAATTCAACAGGACAAAGCGTACCCCTGCCAAACAAGCGTGTCTTGGGAGGGCCATTCATACCTGCATGGACAAGCATGACCAGGAGCAGTGAGAGTGGTAAGTGTAGCAAAGTTTCTGTGGGTACCGGTACATCAGTTCCACCAGGGAAAAATAGTTGTAAACCATCTATTACCGAAGCGGAGTTGGCCAAACTGCCAAAGCTTTGTATAGGGTCCTATAAACAAAGAATGGCAGTACCGAATTGAGAAACTAGCCTACCGTAGGTCTGAAGTATTTTCCAGAAATGAATGGGGTGTTGGTCTTACAGGACTCTCAATTCTCGCACCTTGCAAGATCAGTATACCGTTCCTGTTGTGCAGGATGCCCTTGACTGCCTGCATGGGAGTCAGTGGTTCTCAGTCAGTCCAATGAAGTCTCAGGACAAGGAAAAGACTGCTTTTGTGTGCCCTGCCAGGTTTTCCCAATAGGAGAGAATGCCTCAAGGAATCAAAGGGGCACCTGCGATGTTCCAGCTGTCAATGGAGTGGTGTATGGCTGGTTTAAATTTTGAGGAGGTCCTGGTCTACATGGACGACATTACAGTATTTGCAACCAACACTCAAGGAAATGGAGATATGGATGGGGAAAACCTTTGACCGTCTTGCTCAGTATGGCTTACAAGTGGCACCAGAGAAGTATAAGCTGTGCTGCATATTAGTGAAATATCTCAGTCATATTGTGTCACAGGAGGTGTCTGTACTGACTCTGCAAAGGTGGATGCCATTAAATCTTGGCCCCATCCCGACAAGGTTAGGCAGTTGTGCTCTTTTCTGGGGTTTTGTGGATACTACTGCCAATTTACTGAAGGTTTTCCAAAATAGCTAAACCTCTGCATCAGCTCACTGGAGAATTCCAGAGGCAGGAGTCATCATCCCGTTCTGTTCCAAACAATTACAGGGACAGTAGGTTGTCACTTGGTCCTTCATGGACTGTCGAGTGTGAAGATGCTTTTCTCACATTAATCGCATGCTGCCAAGGGACCCGGTTTTGGGCACGTAGGCCTTATACGCGAAACTGGGGAGTCCGAAACAGGACAAAAGAGCTAGGCCTTATAACAAAAAACCGTACTCAGAACAAAAGACCGAGCTGCTGGGCATTGCTATTTTTTTTCAGTTGTCAACAACTGTTTTGAGAGATTATACCACTGTTTGTGGCATTCAGCGCGAGTGGATTACCACCCTGGACAAAAATGCTCCGGAACTCCAGTGATGAGTAGTACAATACCGTTGCACGCTAATCTGGCTCCTATTGAAAAGACGCCAGCCAGGTACTGTGCCGGTTTTGGGAACAAAAGAAACTTACATAACATCACACAATCTTGGCTCTTTTTACAAGGCGGCTGGCCTGGCTGAAATACTCGGGCATCAATAGATATTGTCTGTCAGATTAGAGTAGCCACCAGACAGTTATTCTTAGGGGTGTCAACGTCCATCAAATGAAGTTATGATTTTCTAAAGAATTTTGAAAACGGAAAATCTTGAAAGTCGCCCGGTTTTACATCATGCAACTTCATATTACACCTGGCAGCAAGTGGTTAAAGTGGAAGATGTGTGTTGCTCCTGTGTTGGCCTTTACTGATGTTACTCAACCATTCATCTTGCATATCAATGCATCAAAGGATGGACTAAGCGCTGTCTTGTGTCAGGAATCATCCGGTAAGCTACGTCCGGTACCTCATCCAAGCTACTGAATGGAACAACCCTGCTTACAAATTGGAATTTTTGGTGCTCAAATGGTCAATCACAGAAAAGTTAAAGGACTTCTTGTACACAGCAAGGAGGATAAAAGTTTTCACAGACAACAATCCTCTAACATACGTACTCACCACAGCCAAACTGGATGCTACGGGCCACTGTTGGTTAGTGGCACTCACTGTTTTCGAATTCACACTGCACTATAAGCCCGGACCCTGTAACACAGATGCTGATGCACTGTCCCGGAGGCCACATCCCAGAGAAATAAATGCTGATAATCAGAGGGACCAGATTCATATCCTTGAGGTTCGCTTGCAGGATGGGAATGGAGACATTGAAAAGCACTGTGATATGGACGTCATCTGTGCTGTCTCTGCCAGTCTATCTTTTGTATCTCCGAATCATCAGTTCAGGTGGTGAAGAGATATTCCAGTTGGTGTTGCCAAAACATTTTCAGAAGCGGGCAGTACGAGGACTTCGTGATGAACTTGATCACATGGGAGCAGAGAGGATACATGTAGTTGCGTTGGCTTGACGATGATTTTACTAGCCCAAGATGACCTCTAAGATAGAACAATAGATTTCTCAGTGCATCAGATGTGTAGCCTGAAAGACAACACAAAAAGTAGCTGCGCCCTTGGTAAACATCTCCTCTGGAGTTGGTGTGCATGGATTTTCTTAAGTTGGGGCCTGATAAGAGTGGGTACAAATACATATTAGTCATAACGGATCATTTCACTAGATATGCCCAAGCTGTTCCAACTAGAGATAAATATTCAAGAACTGTTGCGAGGGTGTTGTGGGAACATCTTTTTCTGCACTATGGACTACCAAAATGTGTCCACTCAAACCAAGGTCGAGAGTTTGACAACAACCTTATCAAGGAACTTGCTTCGCTTCTGAGTCTAAGTGAAGGACAACTCCCTATCACCTGCACCGCGATTCACAGCCTGAATGGTTTAATCGCACATTGCTGACCATGTTGGGTACTCTAACAGCTGAAAAGAAGTATACATGGAGCAGATTCATTACACCTACATGTATGGTACACGCATACAGTTCCACCAGAAATGACAGTACAGGTTTCTCCCCCTACCATTTCATGTTTGGGAGGGAGGCTCGACTACCCATCGATGTGTGTTTTGGCAAAACTCCCCATGGTGTATCACACAAACCAAACAGCACTCCAAGTATGTTGAGAATCTCAAGCACAACTTGCAGAATGCTTAGCAGCTGGCAATGAATGAATCCAACAAGTCGTTATGATGCAAAAGTGCAAAGGACTGAATTGCAGACTGGTGACCTGGTGTTGTTAAGGAATGTTGGTTTCCAAGGTCCGCATAAACTTGTGAACAAATGGGATCAGATGGTTCCTGTTGTTCTTGGGCAACCCGACAGTAGTGTTCCAGTATACAGGGTTAAGCCAGAGACAGGAACTGGTACTGTGAGAACCCTCCCTAGGAATATGATGCTGCCCATTGGCAGTATTGCTGCTAAAGCTGACACTCCTACCAGAGGGCTTGAAGGTTCCAAGGCAGGTACCCCAAAGGCCCAGAGAAGGGCCTCTAACTATTGGAGTAGACGAGCAACTGCCGGAGACCACAGAGATAAGGGTTGTAGATCCCGCGGACACTCTGGTAACAGTTGATAGTACCTGTTGTGAAGCCGCTGACCTCAATGCTCAGTCTACTAGCAATGATTCTGACAAGACTGAAACAGTCGGGAGTGTGGGTGTTCCATGTATTAATGTTGCATTTTCTTTAGAGTCCCCAAACAGGGATGCAGGTTCAATCCTGAGACATTTTTTTTTTAAATTAAAAAGTAATTTTGATGTAGATTCACTTGTGTTCATTACGGAGCTCTGGTACTGTTCGGTGTCCGAACCAAAGATTGTATTGCACCACGTAGAAAAACAGCACTCATGCAAGGAAGAAAAAACCTGTCTAAACCTGATAAACTGGTGCAGTTTAACTGTATTAGCCTGCTTTCAAGGAGTTGTGTACAGAAAAGTCACTAGTGCCCTCTAGTGATAAAAAAAGAGTTCAGCTTGCCGTTCACTGTTCATTAAAATCAGTTATCGCTGAAAGTTGTGTTCAGGTTCAATTCTGAGACATCCTATCAAAAAATTGGTTTTTGCTCAAATAATCGACGGATAGGTGTTTAAAAATCCATCTGTGCTGCTCAGCATACTGTTGGCTCTCAGATCTCAGATAGTGATACATGTTCACATGCGAGAACACATTCAGCAGTTGATGTCAGCTAGCAGCCTTCTAGTGGAAGCAAACTCCACTGCAATTGACCAGTCTAGTCAGAGATAGTGCCTACAACTGCTGGAGTGGGGTGAACCTGTTAAGGAGTCGGGGACTGCTCCCACCTTCAGGTGCTGGACAAGTTGACCCTGTGGGAGTTCTCAGCCCAGACAACAGTAGAGAACTGGAGGTCCAGACTAGACCTCAGTCTCCAAAGACATCTGAATATAGATTGTTTTGCTTTGCAGGCTAGCCATATCATTTACACAATCTTAGGCCCTATTGTTATGTATTCCTTGACTGACCAGTTGGATCATATCCTTTTTCAATTAAACTGTGATTGTAAGTTAGCTGAATTGTTTGGCAAAACAAAATCATTGTTAGACAATAAAAGCTGATCAAGACAACAACAAAAATCATTTGTCGGTATTTCTCTCTGTCCTGCCCTAAAAGGTTATGTAACAAATGAAAGGATAAAGTCTGATACGCATTCAATATCCTCATGACACTGAGATTGGTGTGAAGGTTGGCGGCATGATGCATGCCCAACCATCAGTTGTGCATTCTATTGCCAGGTAGGCCTATGTCATGTACGTGTGGCAATTTGTCCGTGATGCTAAACCCATCCAAACTATTTCATGTAAGAGTAATCAGTACAGGCAATATTGAAAATATAAAGCTATATATTTCAAATTTTTATTAGGGCTAACTTTATTTTCAACTTACTGCACATTTTATCATAATTCCCACCTCCCCCAAATATTGCAACTCACATTTTTGTATCGCGATGCCATGCCAATCAGTTAAAAAGAATTTAAAGATTGAAACATTTTGCCCTTTTCCAAAAAAAATTAGACATGTTGCTTTAAATCAGTAATTTTTTTTACAAAAATCATTTGATTTAAATCGCGATTAAAATCGGCGATTGAAATCAAGGTGATTTACTTGTAAATCAGCCAACCCTGCATGGAGGTGGTGTGTGATCCTGTTCCGAGAACAGTATTCTCGGGTTGTTTCCTGCCGTTGGAGTGCGAGAACAAGAACAGGCTGCCATTAAGAGTGGGCCGCCCGAACTCGACTTAAGTTTCTGTAAGTCTATCATTTTCTAGTACATGTAGTCAGAAAATGAACAATGAAGTAAAGACTCTGTTACTCATGATAGGAGCTGATGGACTAAACTAGCATTGCACATCATAAACTTGAAAACTTCAATATTCCATTGGAGTGAAGTGAACTAAAAAGTGACGTCATGCCTTTCTGGACGACTGAGGCCGCTGTAATCTCAATCTTTCGGCAATTAATTATGCCAACAGGGAAGATGCTTCTTTTATGAGTTTTTCTATCAAAACTCTGAAACCAAAATTTACTCCTTGAACATGTCTCAGGAAATGTTGACCATTGATCTTTGGTAATTTGCAATGAAACAGCGAGGAAAAGAAAACTTAGGCCAGGAAATGAGAACAATTCCAGTACAGTCGGTGCATTCAACTAGCTTGCCCTGGTTACAAGGATTTAATCTTTGTCTTGTCCCTACGCTCGTCACCCAGTGCCTGAACAGGGCACTGGGAAGGGCTCATGGCCTTGCACAGATTCTACATGTAGTGAAGGAAATATGTTACAAGGGGTCACAGCTAACGACGTGCAGAGAATTTTGGGTAGATTTCTGCGAGGTGCACGAGCTCACTCAATGCGTTGAAATACAAGGGAAAGTTATCAATTCAATATTTTTTCTTTTTCTTCCTCATTGCTGAAAATATTTTCACTACTAAATATTTTCATCCAAAATTGATCAAGATAACCAATGATTGTAAAAATATTGCCAAAAGACACATGATCAGTGATACCTTAATACCACACTGTGATTGTACCAAGGCCTTGTTTTTATCATATAGCTGACATTTTGCCCTAACCAAAATATTTAACAGAAGTGATAACCTCATGGTCAAAGGTTATGTAGAACGTACACGTAGCCAATCAAAGTGCTATTCAATCAGCCCTTCCCGGCACCCTGTTCAGGCACTGGGTGACAAGTGAATCTTGTCCCCACCGTCTTGCTTGACAAGGCATACACAGCCATCCCAAGGTCAGGGTTACCCCATGTAAGCAACCCAAAAGAACTCATTGTTTTCTGCTAACCAAAAGCCAAGGGGGGATCCAGGACCACAATTTCGTAGTGGGGAGTGGATTTGTTTTGCTTTTGAAATTTTTTTGAGGGGTTTGGCCTATTTATACACAGTTTGAAAGGGAAACTTCATTACCTTTTGGGCTGCCTTTTGTGGGGAGGGGGTATGGCCCCTTTTCCCAGATACACCCTTGCTGAAAGCCATCACATACATGTACAACACATGACTCTTACCTGTGCTACTTATGACATAACTTATGTCTGCAGCTATGGGGATTTCATCGCTGGTCCTTCAACTTGCACCAGGATGCGGGATACGTTAGCCGGTCTGAACGTAGGCAGCCACTGCACCACCTTCAACAGGAGACAAGGTCTTCCCAAATCTAAGTGGGGAAAAATGACAAAAATAACAAGAAAAGGTTACCTTTAAGGTTTTTCAGTCATTTCCCATAGACTTATGAACTACTATCAGCCTTAGCCAGTTGATTTGGTGTATCTTAAGCCGGTAACCAAACGAACAAAGATGGTACCCAGTAACTTCTGTGTTGTACAAATAGTGAAATCTGTGACTGTGAGGGGGGGTTTCTCGAAGAACCTCTCATAGATCTGTAGCGACCCATGACCTATAAAAGTCACACTAACAAATGACCATTTATGCAAATGACCTTCTTTCTATGCCATATTGTTTTCGCACATGTGTTCTCCCTGGAATTTTCCTGTCTTCTACCTAATTTTTGCCAGCTTCATCCACTACTTAGTTTTTGTTAACTGTTCAAGGAGAATTGTTCTTCATATCTTCTATTTTATCAACTGTGCAGTGATAGTAATAAACTGACTGACCCTAAAAAAGACACTTTCTGTCGGTCGAGCACCAGTCCACGTGCATGCTGGGCAACTCGCCCAAACAAAGACTGACAGAGTTGCCCCATTGGACGGGGGTGTATACATGTACATGTACCAGGTCGCCGATTTGACCGACCACGTCGAGCAAAGTTTCCTTTTGGCCCGACAGCAACCAACCCAACCCAACAAATCAATTCCGTCTTAAAGGAGATGGGGTGGGGACCCTTAACATTTACAAGTAATTCTTTGTGTTCATTCTGACACAATTTTTGTGAAAAATCCCACAAATTGTTCTAGCCCAGCACTCTTTCTTCTGAGACGGTTCAACCTAAAACGTATACTCTTCCACTGCTGTGCTCAATGCTCATGGGCTAGCATGTGTGTGGCCTTCAACTTACAATGACTCTAACAAAACCCTTATGGCAGATTGAGTTAATGTTGTACTAATACATGTATGGAATGTCTTTACATGCATACTGGATTTTAAAAAATCGGCCATGGGACAACCGAGTTCTTGAGAGGGGGGAGGAAAGCCTGCCTTGGACAGGAACTGGAAAGTCCAGTTCTTGAGGGCATTATCCCCCCCCTTCCCTTGGCTATAAGATGATGGAAAAAACCAGCTCTTTTAGTGTTACAACGTTAGAAAGTGCAAGGGCCAAACGTATCAGCGAAAATTTAATTTCTAAACAAACATGACTGAAAAGTGACAGCTTGTGTACCTGCTGTTGTCTCCATCCACTGTTCTTATTCCTCATCACTGTCAGAGTCGGCATCGCCATCACCACAGTCCACACTGGAGCTTGAGTCTCTCCTGCGCTTGCTTCTTAAGAAGAAGAAAATGAGATAAAAAAAACCAAATGTCATCACTGACTCTGAGAGTTGACTTCCGCAATGAGAACATACCAATGACTTTATAAAAGAAATACAACCAATTACAAAAGACGGGATAGACTTCCATTTCCTTCATTTTTCGTCCGTCTTTCCGTTGTTTGGATTTTAAAACTTTTTCCTTCTCTCTGAAAAGAGAGAAATGACCCACAATGTTATTCCTCAGTTGACAACCACATTGAGGAGTACAGCGGACATTGCATTGCTCAGGAAACAGTTGTCAGAATGTGTGTGCCGACACTGCTTTGTGAAATTGTCGGCTGGCTCGGCACATGGCCAGTGCATTGTGACCATCTTTGGTCAGAATCTTCAGACGCTTTTGCACACAGTTTGAATTGCTAAAATTTTTCTTTTCTTCTCAAATGTGAGTAAACATTACCATCATTATTGGAACCTCCGATTCTTGCTTAATCTTAGGCCAGGGGCATTTGGAGGTGAATTAAGAGGATTTTGATTCGGGGTACGACAGTGCAATTTTCAATTGGGGCCAGATTAGCATGCAGCGGTGCTGTGTGGCTAATCGCTGTGGTGGTGGAGCGCTTTTGTCTCTAGTGGTAATCCGCTCGCTCTAAATGCCCCAAACAATGGTATACTGTTTCAAAACAAGGCTGCATTATCTCCACTTTTGAGAGGGAAAAAATGTTGGTAATTCCTAGCAGCCTGGTCTTTTGTTCCGAGTACAGTCTTTTGTTACAAGGCCCTGTTCCCTTTGTCAGAGTTCGGAGACCCCAGCCACACATATAAAGCATACATGTCCGGATCCGGAATCATCGGCAGGGAGCAGTAGTAGTATTCTTCTCCTTCTGTCTTAAAAGACAATGGATCTGCACTGGAAAAAGTCAGTTTGTTGTGGAGCAGCGCCGGCTATGGCTGATAGGTCCAATTCTGGATTGACAGTTTTTGTCACAATGCCTGCACGTGTAGGCACTGGGCAGCAAAGGTGCGGGGGCTCCTCTTGCTCTACGTCGCTCCCTCTTGTCTTGCCACTGCTGTTTCCTTCTCTCCTCCCCTCTCTTGACACCTGTTCTGACGACATGACGCCAGTTGTTGCAGTCGTCAGCAGCCATTTCCCATGAGCTTGGGTCGATCTCCGCAGCCTTCATGTCCCTCTTTCACATGTACTTGAAGCGCAGCATGGGGCGACCGGCTGATCTGGATCCTGCTGCGAGCTTGCCATAGAGGACGTCTTTTGGCAGACGTCCTTCCTCCATCCGGCGAACATGTCCCAGCCACCTCAGACGTCTCTGGGACAGCATCGCAAACATGCTTTGGGTGCCTTCTCAAGCACCTCAGTGTTTGGTACTCTGTCCTGCCAGGAGATGCCCAAGATGTGCCGCAGGCAACGCTGGTGGAAACTGTTGAGGCGCCGTTCCTGTCTGGCATACGCTGTCCAGGTTTCGCTGCCATACAGTAGTGTACTCAACACGCAGGTGTTATACACCGAAATCTTGGTGTTGACAGTGAGTTTGCTGTTTTCCCACACCCTCGTTGACAGGCGTGCCATGGTGGAGGCTGCTTTGCCAATGCGCTTGCTGATCTCAGCATTCAAGGACAAGTTGCTGGCAATTGTTGAGCCAAGGTAAGTGAACTCCTCAACTCCTCAGCGCTTGGCTGACATCCTGACCCATCACATTTGTTTTCTTCAAACTGATGGTCAAGCTGAACTCGCTGCAGGTGTGTGCAAGGCAGGTAATAAGTCTCTGTAGACCTGCCTCTGAGTGAGAGGCCAGAGCAGCATCATCAGCAAACAGCATCTCACGTGGCAGCAGCTGATGGACTTTGGTCTTAGCTTGCAAACAAGCAAGGTTGAAAAGTTTGCTGTCTGACCGTGTATGGAGGTAGACCCCATCCTCCTAAGAATTGAAAGCTAACGAGAGCAGCAGCGAGAAGAAGATGCCAAAGAGTGTGGCGGCAAGGACGCATCCCTGTTTCACTCCGCTCTTGATGGGGAATGGGGCAGAGGATGAGCCGTCAGACTACACTATGCCCCGCATGTCGTCATGGAAGGACGAAATCACACTCAGCAACTTCAGAGGGCATCAAATCTTCTCCAGGAGCCTGAAGAGACCCTTCCTGCTGACCGGATCAAAAGCCTTGGTCAGATCAATAAAGGCGATGTAGAGGGCCTGTTTCTGTTCCCGACACTTCTCCTGCAGCTGTCTCCCTGTGAAGATCATGTCGATGGTGGACCTCTGTGCTCTGAAACCGCACTGGGACTCCGGGTATACTCGATCAGCGAGCTGCTGCAACCTTTTCAGTGCAACACGAGCGAATGCCTTCCCCATGATGCTGAGCAGCGAAATACCTCTGTAGTTGTTGCAGTCGCTGCGATCTCCCTTGTTCTTGTAGATGGTCAAGATGTTTGCATTGCGTATGTCATGGGGTATGGAGCCTTCCTCCCAGCACTGACACAGGAGCTCGTGGAGGTGGTGTAATAGAGTGGGCTTAGCACACTGCAACACCTCTGCCTGGATGCCATCGTTTCTAGGAGCCTTGCTATGAGCGAGGGAGTCAATGGCCTTGCTGAGCTCCTCCTCTGTTGGCGAGTTGTCAAGCTCCTCTATGACGGGCAGACTGGGGATGCTGTTGATGGCCGTCTCTGTGACGACGTTCTCTCTCAGGTAGAGGTCTTGGTAATGCTCTGCCCACCATTCCATCTGTTTGCTGTGGTCGATGATGGTCTCACCAGAGGATGACTTCAGGGGAGCTGTTTTCCTCGCAGTAGGTCCGAAGGCTTTCCTCATCCCTTCATAGACTCCACGTGTGTTCCCTCTGTCAGCAGCCTCTTGAATGCTGCGACACAAGTTCAGCCAGTACTGGTTGGCGCAGTGACGTGCAGTTCTCTGAGCATTGTTTCTGCCACTTCTCAGAGCAGCGAGGTTCCTAGCTGACGGTTCCCTCTTGTAGTTCATCAGAGCTTCAGGCTTGGTTTTGATAAGAGGTTCCATCTCTAGGAGATTCTCCTCAAACCAGTCTGTGTTTCGGTGCTCCTTCTTTCCGAATGTTGACAGGGCTGCGCTGTGGATGGTGTCTCGCAAGAAGTTCCATCTCTCTTCTGCAGTCTCAATGCCGGCTCGTCCCCGCGGGTTGTTGAAACAGCATCAGTGAACTCACTGCAGAACTCGGAGTCAGACGTCTTAGCAGTGTTGATGCGTGGGGTCCTGTGTGCTTGGAGTGGTGGATCTTTTGTGGCAAGAGGTGTACTTTGCTGCAAACCAATGAGTGGTCTGTGTCGCAGTCTGCACTGTGGAAGCTGCGTGTGAGCAGCTGGGCTGATGATCAAGTCCAACTGGTGCCAGTTGTGCAACCTTGAGTGCCTCTAGGACACTCGGTGGTATGGCTTGGTGCTGAAGAACATGTTGGTGATGCACAGCTTGCGGTAGGAACAGAGTTCCAGCAGTCTCTGGCCGTTCTCCTTCATCTAGCCAAGTGTCCAAGGCAATCAGGCCAGGTGTCATGATCTCCTCCCACTCTGGCATTGAAATCCCCAAGCAGAAACAAGTGCTCAGAGCCTGGGATGTTGCATACAGCGGCACCAAGTTCCTCGTAGAACTGATCCTTGTCCTCTGGCGCAAAACAGAGCTTTGGCCCGTAGACGCTCGGTATGGTGGTGGAACCTGCAGAGGTGGAAAGTGGCAGGGCCAGGATACGTTCCCTGCCGCCTGTTGGAGGTTCGATAGCTGGCAGCAGGCTGTTCTTGACAGCAAATCCAACACCATACAGTCGTGGTTCCTCCTCTGCTCTACCCCCCCAGAAGAAGGTGTAGTTGTTCTCAAGAAGCATGCCGCTGACTGGGAGCCTGGTTTCTTGCAGAGCAGCGATGTCAACATTCAGTCTTAGAAGTTAACTGTTGATGATGGCCGTCTTTTGAGAGTCGTCAATCTGATGCAAGTCGTCGGATAAGCCAGAACGCATGGTCCTGACATTCCAGGTCGCGAGTCGCAGGGCTGGCAGTTTCTTTTCTTCTTATTTTGTTTGGTGCGATGTTCCCGTCTGCTTGTCGAGTTTTCTCTAAGCTCCAGGCCCCCACTGAAGCAGGCAGACCGTGGCGGGTCGTTACCTTACTGGCCGGGGGCTGCCCGGCTTGAGGCGGGCGGTAGCAGACCAGTGGGACACGATGGTCCCTCCCACCGGCGGAGGCAACCCGTAGCGTCCTACCCTACGACAATCAGGTTGGACTTATCACTTGTAAACTGTTGCCTCCCGTGTTGATTTAGCTGCTATACAGCAGCACCGAAGTGACCTCTCCGGGGCGCAGAACTGGGCAAGATGCATGGAGATTCAGGGCTGCCCATGCTCCAAAATCCCCCTCTTGGCCTCGCTGATGTGGTTCAAAGGAAAGTTGGGCAATACATTTGGCACCAGGTTGGCTGCAGGAGCTGTCAGAAGGAAGTCAGAAATGACGCCCATCTGCCTTAGGTGCTCCGGACCAGATTTCTGTCGGGTTTACTCCTTAGCCCTTCCTCCTCTTGGAGGTATCCACAAGGCAGCAGAGGTTTGAATTCAGAGTTTTCCTTCTCCTAGATGGATTGCCGACCAAGCCTAAGGAGCCCCATCTACCCCAGCAGGGAGTGGTTAATGTTAAAAAAGGCCATTTGTAGAGTCCAAGTTACTCGGACTGGGTATAATTAATGCATTTGATTGACAAGTTACATGAATGTGCTGGCGAATGCAGATTCAGTCACCTTTGTTGACAGCAATATGCTAAGTGCAACACCAGCCCAAAATAGTTGATGGCCATCGGCATTACAAATAATAATTTGAAGAAACATGAGAAATGATGGACACAAAAACAGTTAAAAGCCTATAATAAAGGGGCCTATGGATGCTTGTAAGTGGCGGGTAACTGCTGTTTCATTAGAAATAAAAATAAATAAACATTTGTGATCATTGCCACCGCATACAACCAATGAAAATGCTGGACATGCTAGAATTAACAAGATGATGATTTACAAGGCAAATGTGCCTCAGTTTTCAAGTTTATGAAGTTGGCGCACCACCTGGAAGAAGAAGCTGATCGCACCACTCATGCCAACATTAGCTCTACTGAGTGGAGCGTAAGTATTCCTTTTTTTCAAATTTTGGACTAGATCGGTCCACACTAACGCACTACGACATTACACAGGTATAGTAAAAGCGAAATGGGTCAAATTTTGCATTGAAAAATCCCCACCGTGTTTAGTAAGTAGGACATAAATGGCATCGTACTACAGCGCCCCCTGAACACAGGTGTTCCAGATGTTCAATAAAATCAGTGAATACACTCTGATCAAATGTGTGTGTTTGAGGTTAGCTTCTTTTGGGGAGCCTAAGGGGCGGGCGCATTGCTTGGACTTGCAAATGAACTTGCACCTCTTGTTAGTGTTTTGAATTACGTCACCTACTGTTCAAGAGTTGAAGACAGCTGAAAGGCAGATAATCAAGTTCGTGCAGAGGCAGTCCTTCCCAAGCGAGTTTGTCAGATGTTGGGGATAAGAAGAGGTCACAAAATCTCTTGAAGGGTCTGGGGAGGACGAATCTCATTCTACATGACGGTTTGCTTTGTGTGGGCGGAAGATTGGACAGGTCACCGCTGTACAACAAGCAGAAACACCCACTGATCGGGCGTGCTGATCATCACATCACCAAGCTCCTGATTGTTCACTACCATCAAAGGGTTGGACAAAGGGATTAGGGAATTTCCGTAATATGGTCCCTGCACAACAAACAACAAATAGAATTGAAATCAAAATCAAAGTGTTAAAATAAAATTAATCATCCAGCTTTTTGTTTGTGGGACCATGCTTGCGAGTTTTACCATTTTAATGATATAAGGTGAACAAACCTCCCTGGCATTTAACATCGTCCAAACAGTGAGAAAAACAGGAAAAAGGGGAAGAAAAATTATCGTAATCCATTTGGGGTATAAAAGGGAGACAAGATATCGTAATATCATAAATATAGTATCGTTTGCAAAAAATCGGGGAAGGCCGTGAATCGAACAAATTTGGGGGCAGTACTTTAACAGCTTCACTTGCAACATAACAGCAATTTGAAATATGTTTTGTCATACATGTACTCCACAGTCATCAAGGTTCTTGAATCAAATCACTATCAAATTTTAGGATTCCCATTATTTAAAAATCCGCCAAGAATAAACGTACATTTTCCTCGTTCACATAGTTCTGGCTGGGATCGCGCATGTAAAGTATGTCCCAACTACTACAGTACTTATAGCATGCTCATAATTTGTGCCTGGTGATGATGCTTTCGGTGCTGTTAAAGCAATTTGGGTGCACGTGCTTCTAGTTCTACCTAATCAGTTATGCAAGTTCTCTTTTAAACATCTGGACATTTACAAATTTATTACACTGACTGAATTCCTATAAATCAGAAAATGCTGCTTCATTGGAAAATCTGCTTGTTTAGGTGGTTTTAGCTCAATAAAAAATTATTTGCTGGTGTATTTTTACGCGCAAAGTTTTTGGCCCTGATCCAGAACTGGATGAAGCGACCCCGATCTGGAACTAGGAAAAGTTTTGTCGGAGCTTAGTAGCCACTTGGCTGGGGTTTGAACCAGGGAAGCGGTGGCAACTTCAATCACAAACTTTCACAGAATGGCCAGGATAAGGCAAGGGTTATTTTTCTTTTCTTTTAAAAATTAAAACCGGACTTTTATTTCAAATATGGTTTCCTTCAATCTTCCCTTTTACATGTGAAGGTGCCGAGTCGGTCAGGTGCTGAGTTGGAAAATGCAGACCGGAGGCAAAATTTAGGTGCCTAGTTGGCTAGGTGCCGACCAGGTGCTAAGTTTGAAAGGTGACAAGTTGCCGAGGTGCCGAGTTGCAGAAATTTAAGTGAAGTAACTTGGTTTGTCAACTGGGGAGTGTGCGGCGCAAGGTAGGATCATTGGGATCAGCTTAACTTGCACCCAAACCAACTTGGACTGCCAAATCAGACCCATGCCAACTCCGACCCACAACTAATTCGGACACATAATTGACTCGGACCCACCCTGAGTCACCTTGGGCCCACCGAGCCTTAAATTATTTTGGCAAATTTGTAACAATAAATGAAACAAGCAAAGCCTGACAGCCCCAGTAGCGAGGCTTTCAGCGTGGATCCCAAAATAGTCTTGCTTCTAGAGATGTTCCAGTTTGCAACCGAGACGATTTCTGCGCACTTCAATTCTTTTAATTAAGCAGTATACTAGATAATCCTTTACATGTACATGTAAAACCTTCCTCAAAATCTAATCATTCCTGTTTCTAAAAGCTGGGGTTTACGTACACGTGTATCCACTGAAAAGTTGCAGTGTAAAAGATAATAATTTATCATTTTTATTAACGTTAAATTTTGTTTCATAAAGAATTTTGTACCGTACCGCACTGTTTAGACATCAATCTAATGACTGAGTTAAGTGAAGCATTTTCACATTCCAGTGGACATCAAACTTCATTGCCTACGCAGGAATCAGAAGACAGCACTTTAATTACTTTTGACTTTTGTTGGTACAGTTAATGTCTGAAAGTTTCTAAAAAGCTGCAGATTTTCACTACATACCGGTACATGATGAAGTGTTTACTTCTAAGCATGGCTAAGGTCTGATCGCAATTTTTCACAGTAATACAGTGTACATAATTATGGGGAATGGAATAATGAAGTAAGATATGGACAAATGAAATCTAAAACTTAAGATTTTTTTAAATTTGAATAAAATAATGAAAGGTTGAATAAAATAGAGGCGAAAAGTGTCCTTTAGAACACTCTGATAACTAAACGTTCCTCGGGTTGGGTCCGAGTTGACTCGGGGTGGGTCCGAGTTGGTATTGAGTTGACTCGAAACCTTATCGTTGATGGCTTGTACTGTGCAGCTGAAAAAAATGAATCAAACTTTACGCAAGATCCTCTTTTTTAGTTCACTGGAATTCTACTAGTTTTCTCTAAATTAAGACATTTTTCAGTACTAAAATCAGCTCTTTACAATGGTTCTGGCTGAAAATAGATTTGCCGCTCGCGTGGTTACTTTCTGGAAATTGATCCACAACGAGGAAAGGTGTTGTCGCCACTTTTTTTGATCCTGTAGGTACATCTAAATTAAAACTTTAAAATTTGGAATTAATTTGGTAGTATCTCAAACACTAGCTCTACTAAGTGGAGTGTTAGTATTCCTCTTTTATGATTTTGGACAGGATTGTCATACGCCTCCACTTAGTAGAGCTACTCAAACACACAAGGTGGCCTACTGTCTGACCACATTTACTATGGCCTAACTGGATTTTGAGGATTTTTTGTAGCTGCAGTCTGACTGAACATTTTTTGCCATCTGGAACTGGGAAAACGTCTGCATTAGGCATATGTGTAGAGATCTCACTGGTCGAGTTACATGTATAGCTCTGTCAAAAGTCGAGTTGTCGTAAGGGAACAGACGACTTGGCAAACGGTCGAGGTGTCTCAACTGGTCATACTAATTAAAGTCAACACAGCGTCAACACGCGTCAACACATGATAGTAACGTCAACACACCCAAATCACGTTCTAAATTCGATAGCAATATAATGCCTAAAATACAATTTGGCTAATAACAGTGGGGAAAAAGCCGTTTTATTTCACGAAAATAACACCCTCCGCACAGCCACGAAAGACGGTACACATGTTGCCTCTCGGTCAGATGGACCATACCATTATGATACGGGGGGTCACCTTTATACAGTAAACCATGGTACGGTCCAAACGCTGTGAGAAGGCAAGATGGCAGTGAACGGTGGCGCTGCTCATTCATAGACAATTTTTTCGCATGAAAAAACTCCCTTGAAATGTAGTAAAATGTAAACTCGATTAAATAGAAATTATTCCCAAGCATATACCTTACAGTTTGATACGTCTATTTTCTGTTTTCAATGCATTTTGTAAGTGTTGACGGTGTGTTGACGTTACTATCAATGTGTTGACGGTGTGTTGACGCTGATTAGTAATGACCCGTCTCAACGGTCGAGTTGGCAAACGGTCGAGTTGTCAGTACTTTTTGCATTTGCTTGTCATACCTTTGGTTGCTGATGGCGAAGAACTTCTTCTGCCATGATGATTATCAGCTTTCCACCACCCATCACTTAGCCTGGGGGCGTGGAACTTCTTCTGCCATGATGATTATCAGCTTTCCACCACCCACCACTTAGCCTGGGGGAAAACCAAGGATTATCAACCGACCTTTGTCTGTTCCTGAGTCTTAAACTTCAAGTTTATGAAGTTGACGCACCACCTGGAGTCCTGGAAGAAGAAGAAATCAATTTGCTTCCGGGTTAACAGCATGCATGCACACTTGATATTCCCGCAAATTCGAAAGCAACACTGTGCAAGTTGTGTCTGTGGTGTATTCTTCCGCAGAACAAATCTAGTATTTCGATGGAAAGAACTTACTTTTAGCGTTAAAGCATTATAAAGAAAAGTTCAATACATCATTCTGTAATACAATATTCTCATTTATCAGGAAGGTTAAATGAATTTGATTTGTAGCCCTATGTTTATTAGCGGCGGCAGACTACTACAGTTAGTTCGATAGTGTTTCGGCAGCTTGTGCAGAAAGGTCGTGTGTCACTCGGTCAGAGGTCGCATAATTAACGAGCGTTTTTCACCTTGGAGATATGTCCCCTTTCGTTCAATTTCTGATCACATATGTCGCATTATTTCGCAGAAAAGTAGCAATTTCAACATACAATTATCGTACTTATATCAAACGTATGACCTAAGCATGGATGAGAAGCAATCATCTGCCAGGAAACTGTCTGGAGATAAGCAGAAAAAGTCATCAAAGAAACGAAGGAAGGTGAAGCACAAAGACCGGGAAGCCGAACGCAAGCGGCCGTCTGGCAAACATCACCTGGGGTTCAAGTCCTCAAGCCCAGACGAGACAAACTCAGACAGTGCGCTGGAATTTGGTGAGTCAGTGCTTGAACTTCTAAGGGATTAATAACTGTTGTGGGGATGGAACAATGGAAATTTGATTAGGAAATTGTATCCACTTAAACTATTTATAGCCTGTGTCAAATTGTAGGTAGCCCCAATTCAGAATGCTCTCAGGTATTCGTGGGAAGGTTTTGACCGGCATATTTTAACCATGCAGAAAATTTTTTGCCTAAATTTACTCTTAAGATGAAATTTAGAAGTGATAATTTGGCTTATCAAGTTTTAAACATCTAGGGCCTAGGCCTACTGTGTTTTTTTATTAAGTCAGTGTGCTTTTAAAATGTTGTCTACCGTGAGCTACATGTACCCCCAGAACTGTAGGGTCGACGTCGGCCCACTCCCACGAATGGGAGCTGGGTGGACGTCTGACCCCACAGTTCTTGGGTATACCGTGAGCATGATGAGCATTATGATTGCCGAGAAACAAATAATAAATAGTAAAACCATTTTATCAAAGGCCTAAAATTCATATTGTATCTACCGCGCCAGTATGTACATGTAGGTTTGGGACTTGTATTGCGTGTTGGATATTGTCTGAACATGTATAAAGAAAACAAACTGTCTGATGTGAAGGAAACCGTTGTCCAGGCCAGACAAAATGTTTTTGAAGTTACCATATTTTTCAAACAATCCTCGGTGCAGATGAGAAGTACTTGGCATGTGTTTGTTTAAGTCTTTGTTTTCAGATTGCTGACATTTTGATTTCTTTCAGAGGATACTTGTAAATTTTGTTCAGCGTTACCCCATGAACCACCAGAATATCTGGTAACCTGTGCACTATTCAAGTCTTTTTACAATTACTGTTTATCTACAACATTTTGTCTGACCTTTGCAGTATTTGCAGACAAACGGTCTATTTTCAATCAATTTTTCCCATTGGGAGTAATACAAAGTATTCAAACTTTATGTGTGTACCTATACATGTATGTATGTGTTATAGGTCATTCTTTAAATTTTGGGTCCATCAGTGTGACCTTTCATGTCCCTGTTACGCCTGACCTGTGTACTTTGACATGGAAATATCAGTAAAATACCGGTATTTTCAAACTGTTTTTATTTGTTGGGCAGGTACTTTGCAATTTACTTGATCGCTTTTGGAAATTAAAGAACAAAGTCATGTCAAATTTGGCAGGGACACCATAAAAGTTACACCCAGTTAGGTTCATGATGAATAAGAGGTGTTCTGAATGATGGGAAAAGGGGTAAACACTCTGTGTGTATCACCTAAAGGGACTTGCCCTGGTTCAGAGAGTCCATCAAAAAACATGCTGTCAGCAGTTTTAGATGGCTTGCACTATCCATCCATTCACATTGGACATGAAACCACCCGGAAATGAAGGGGGACATTGAAGCGGAATTGAGTTTGACAAATGCCGCATTGCTGCCTGAGGCACACCATTTGTTGAACGCTCCCCAGCCAATGCAGAGACATGAAGCAGATGGGCAGTTCCTGTGTACATCCAAACTGGAAAGGTATGCATACCTGTCCGTACACACCATCCTATGGGTACACTGTATGCTGGGGCGGATTTTGTCGCATGTACAGTGTAACTGTAGGTAATGTACGGTGTAGAATGCGCCTTGCTTGTTTTCAGATTACATATCAATTGCAATTGTGCAACGTCTTTCCACTTCTAGATAATATTTTCCATACAAAAATTTATGCATGCAACATATACATGTACGTGTATATTCTTGTGATGCAGAGGTGATCACGAAAAGAATTGTAGGTTACATTGTACGGTTTGGTCCCCTGGGATGACTTTATAGAAAGTAGGGACACATGGAATCTCCGAGCAGAATATATGATTTAGACTGAATAAAAAAATATTAAAAAATGTACATACTGTAGTATAATTTGTGAACATTAAGGACAGCAACTTTTGTACTTCATGTATACACTGCATGTATGAATAACTTTATTATATTCCATTTATTTTTTTCCTTTTATGATTTTAGCCTTCAAAAACATACATGTACATATAACTTCCCTCCCCCAAAGAGGGACATCCCCTTATTTGTCACTATGTGTAATGTACATGTATACTGAGGGAGACACTGGAACATGTAATATTTCTGGAAGGGCAGGACTTGGCTTGTCAAGATCCATTTTTCATGTAGGAATGTTAATCACAAGGCTATTTATATACATAAGTCTTTTCACGCATCGTATATAAATACACGGGATACTATACTGTATAATTGTATATATGCCATATTCTTTTTCTAATGATAGAATTCTTGTTGCTTGTACATGAAGATGATCACTTGATTTCATTAGCCATACAAGTACTCTTTTTGGGAGGGTTTGTGTGTGTGGGGGGGATTCTGCCTTGCTGAACTTTACAGAAATTTAGTTTACATTATGCTAGTTTTCCTTGTAAATTGTGACGTTTCATTTTGAGAGTGTGGAAAAGATAAAAGAGGGGACAGTTTTGTGTATACATCAGCCACAACAACACTTACCTGTAGTCAAGACATTTAAGACCATCACAAGACCCTACAAGACCATCACAAGACCAACACAACACCTCCAGTCTGAATTCAAGTCACTGCAAAAGCAGTCCTTTTTCACTGTTTACCCTGTGACTTGTGGCTGGTCTTGTGATGGTTTTGACTACAGCACTGAACTGTTCCCTCTTTTGACATTCAGTCTGTCACGAAAGGCTCCACCCTGAAAGAGGATCAGCTCCCCCCCCCCCAATAATCAGAACTTACATGTAATTCTCAGTGGTTTACTGGCAAATTCAAATATTATTCTTTGCCTGAATAGAACTGTGCATGTTAAGAAGTTCCCAATGACACACTTAACAGGGGATCACAGTTAGACCGAATCTGTATAAACCTTTATCTGGTCTGAGAAGGATTATTCACAAGGAGAATGGTTTAATCTTAAATTCTAATCCCTTAAACCAAATGTCATTGAGCGTACCTAGCCATCCCCCCCCATCAGGGACATGCGATGGCTATGATGCATTCTGTGCTTCATGGAAACACGATGTTTCATTAAAGTCATATAATATTGATCCCGATGAAAGGACACTTCAGCTCTGGTGGACAAGTGTCAAATGAATACATAGTCATTAAATATTTCACACGTTGTCTCATACAAGGTTTCTGTATTGAATGCTGCAGTCCGGCACGAATCTAAGTTGACACACTTTCAATGGTCAGGTCTCCAATGGAAACTAGACACAGCAGGCCTGCTTCATAATCAGCTTATAGCTCAAGTTGCGTAACACCCTCCACTTAAATTCAAAGGGCCGCTTGGCCCTTGTGGTCTTCAATTGCCGACCACCATCAATGATACCGTTAGCCATTGTCCCGGCCACTCATGGCCTGAATGGAGAGGAGGTTGTCTGAAGAAGAGAGCACACAAATTGGTCAATGCCTGCCGTTCCCCTCAGGGAAAGTTCAGGAAGTTGTACAATTTCAGGAGTTTAAATTTCCCTCGCTTTTGGTGCCGAGATGATGGATTGTTCTCGATGCAACATTTCCTTTTTGGGAAGAATCTGTAGTCGACTTTGTCTAAGCCTTGGTGTTGGATGCTGTTGACCATTTGAAATCCATGGCAGGAGAGTGTGGATGATAACTGTATTGGCTGCCAGTCGTGAAAGATTTGTTACATCAATCCTTCATCTCTTTTAATCATTCACTGCTTAGCACTCCACCTCTGCAGGAATTCAAAGGAACTGATACAGTGTCAAGTGGTGAATTGGAAAATTCATTCATTGAGTGGATGCCATTGGGTGCAAGAAGCTCCAGCACCGATAGAGGTTTAATCACAGTGGAGCTCATACCGAGGGAGACCTACAACACCTGCAGGCCATCCAAAGTTGGCACAGGGGAGAACAAGATGAAGATTTCACTGCATCAGTTGCCTTGAGAAACAGCACTGGGTTTGGTTTGCATTGTCTGAGAACAGCCAGCAAAGCCGGTTCCAGTTCGGGGAAAAGGGGTTAATGGCTGTGAGTGGAGCAAAAACAAGTAATGACACTGCAACTATCCAGATGTAAAGGTTATCCCTTTGGATCAACAAGTGCAGGCCACTACTGCTAGATGTTAACAGTTTGTTGAAACTGACAGGGTTGAAAAGGTGACATTTCCCCTAATCAGTTGACACTGTTTTGGAATCAGGAGTCACAGATGCTGTCACCAATACATGGTGGCTGTATGAATTTCACCAGCCTGTCTAATTGCAGAATTGACTGTGCATATGGAATGTGGGCCGATTTAGATTGCAGCTAGGCAGTTAGCACCCTGTCATGCCCTTTGCTCAACCCACCTAAGGAATGACAGATTGAGTTTGCAAAGTAGGGTCTGATTTTTCTGTAAATTGACCATTGTCTCCATGCGTCTCGCACATTGGACCTTCGCGATTCTGTTTGTCAAGAACCGTGGCAATCCACAGAGGTTTTTTGTCTTAAAGGTCTTGGGGTCAACAGGATAGGGTTTGTGGAACCGTTATGGCCTTCTACAGTACTTGGCAGGGGATACTCAGATGAAAAGCAAATGAGACGCTCAAAACTGTGTCAGGGGGAGTGGAGTGCTTCTTAAATATTGACGCTTCATCTCATGCACTGCTGTTTGTACATAAGGATAATTGGAAGGTACATGTACATGAATCGGCAGTGTATTGTACTGCTCCTCAGTAAAGTTAATCACACAGTACTGTTGAAACCAATTCTGGAAAGACTTGGCAAAGTCAAAGTACATGTACATTTCTCAGTTAGCAACATGGAGAACTCCTTCCTGGGGATTTTGGTGATTGATGACAACGTTATTTCAATGCAGTGACAGCCTGAGTGGTTGTCTTCATGACAAGCGTCACCTCACACACTCCCAGGCTCCGGAGGGCCAGCAGCAAGCCAACGGCAGCGGGCCCACGGAGGCCGTTCCACCTGCCCAAACTCGATCAGCCTACCCCCAAGGGGGTGCCCGAGAGGGCTCGCTCCGACCCGCCTCCCAGATCGTGTAGGTATTTTTTGTTTTCAGCAGCTAAGCTCGCATGCTTGTTTGGACCAAGCCAGGTCCATGCAAGGTTTTATATCCCTGCAACAGTTTTAGAGGTATTTGGGAGGGGGGGTTACACTGTAGGGATATCTGTGGCATAAGGAAGAGGATAAGCAGTTAACCACCATGAAAGAATAGAAGTACCATTGACAAAAATCCAGATTAAAAGATGCCAACAGTGCTGGGAGAATGAGTAACTTCACGTAGTTTTCTTGACTGCATGAAATCAAAGGAATGCCCAAAGTACATAGTACAGTGCAGTAGGTACCTGTAATGCAAACATGTAAATGCGTGGGAGTGTGTACACTGTACACTAAAAACTTTGCATGGAGGACGTGTGTTGCTTTGTTCTGATAAAATGAGAACTGTCCCCCACCCTGGGAGAGTTGTTATATGTACCAGTGTTAGTAGGGCTGACATATGGAAATTCCCATTTCGGTTCTTGTCAAGGACGGTAGTTATACGTAATCCACACCCCGTAGTGGTGTCAAAGGGGATGCAATCTGAACCCCATCACTAAGTAGGCAGTCAATTTGAGAGAAGACAAATTGTAGAAATTGTATAGTTTTCTGTCATCTGAATGATTTCAGATGATGCTAGTGTGGGCCAGTTGGAAACATCTCTCCCCACTCGACCCCAGAGATGTGCCAGAAAGGAGCTCAGTATGATCATATTACAAGAGTGTGCAGGTGTTTTTGACTTCAGGGGTGACTTTGTTGTTTCCCATTGAAGAGCCTCAAAAATTCTAACTTACAAGAGGTGTGGGATTGTGGTGACCCCTTCCACCCCATTGTTCGTGTAAGAATGCAGTGGTACATATGCAGCCCTGCGTCCAGAATAGGAAAGCCTTGTGAAAAAACTCTGTGAACTGACTGGTGCTGTTTTCTGTGTCAATAAAGGATCAGTCTCAGGGAAGGAATTAGAGAATACATGTGTTACTTTAAGTATATGTATAAGTTTTAATAAAACATGCGTTACTGTTCACAGTTAACTTCGGTCTTGTGCAGTAGTTGAGTCTATTGCTAGTCCTGCAAGTCCATCAGAAGTCGTTCAGTCTCAAGCCAACTCACGAGCCATTCAAATGTAATGAAATGTGGCAAAAGCATTCCTTTGTCCGTTTCACCCCATTACTTATACGTGTGACCTGTCTTGTGAAAGGACTTGTGAGCAGACATTACTTGTGAAAGGAAGAGTGATGGACTCCACTGTGTACCAATAAACTTGGTTTAACCTGGCTTACCTTTTGCCTTTTTTGGGAGAGTTTCTTTTATACGAGTTTCTTTTATATGAGCAATTATTTTGTTGCCTTTCTCTCCATTCCTGGTACAGCCAAGCGGCAATCAAAGAAGCATGCTAACCACTCTGCAGAGCCCAGAACTCTGGAAACCACAACTAAAATCAGTCTGACCAATGTCAACACAAATGGCTCTACCTCAGCACCGGTCAGAGGCATGCGGAGAAACAGTAGGGGCGACGGCAGCGAAAACAAGGTTGATGGACCCCGGAAGACCAGCCAGGAGTCGCTTGGCACTGTGAAGAGTCGGACTTCACAGACCTCGTTTGAATCGGACCTTGGTGAGGCCACCTCCAAGATCGACGAGAGCCTGCGCTGGGACAACGTCTGCTCAGACCCTGAGCAGGAGGCTGAGCGGATCCGGGTCTACAAGATGAACCGCCGCAAGCGCTACCTGGCTGAGTCGCTGCGCAAGAGGCAGGACAAAGAGAGTGTGCTGAGCTTTGCCAAGGAGATCGCCGCCTGTGAGGACCGGTGAAAGACAGCCGTAGATTGGAAGTTCAGGGAAGAACTTAGTCGGTTTTGTGCTGTTTTGAAGCTGATTAGAGGAACCAGGCATATATGTCTGCTGCAGCCCACACCACTTCAGCTAGCATCTGCTGTGTATAACCAGCAGAGGGCGCCTTTTTCCTGAAGCAGCCATTATTCACCTGTTTACAAGGGAAATTTGCATGCTGTCAAGGCATCATTGGATTTATGTACATGTACTGGTACGGGTATGCAGTGAATGAGAGAGAGATTACCCTTGTTGCAGTCTGGAATTTCCCAGGTACCGGTAAATGAGCAATAGCATTAGATGTGTGCTCAAAGTACATGTATACCTCAATGCATGTGTTCTGAGCTTAAGTCAGCAACCTGGGTAAAGTTTATCATCAGGAGTTTGGGGTTTTGTACAACAGGGGGTTTGAGGCAGGTTTGTATTTCTCGATCAGAAAAGGACCCTGGTAAAGATTTCTGTTTTGGTCAGCGTTTAAAACCAATTAGGCTTTATGCTTACATGTATGCATACATATGGGGACCAAAATGGCCTGCTGGGTACTGAAACAATGGACAGACACCCCTCTAACTGGAAGGTATCCCCCCCCATTTACCGATTGTAGGGTTTCCAGGGTACTTAAATACACACTAACTGCTTTTCCGGATGCTCCAATTTCATTGCGCATTTATTCATCTTTTTGAGTGCACTTGCCAGCCTAGCCCAGGAGTTGATAGGTGGCCATCATTCAATCCAAATTAGATATAAACAAGTCAATGCAGGGTGTCTTAGCAGCATATTTGCTCTGTTGATTGGAATGTTCAAGGAGTTAAAAAAAAAATTGATCAAGAATATGAGTGCCAGGGTTCAAGAGATGCAGTGATTGATGGGTACCCTATCACTCCGATTTGACCCTTCAGTCACCATCTCATTTTTAGGGGGGTAACAAACACTTCAAGTGCCAGGGATGGGTCCCTGTCGGTAAACACATGAGCTGGGTGGGAATGCCACGAGTGACATGAAACACATTTTGTCTGAAGTGTGGAACCTCTTACTGTGTGTGCTCTTATAATTTTTACCGTGTTGGCTATGTCCTACTCAAAGTCGAACATTCTTTTCAATCTGCATTTTGTTTGTCCCCTCGTGAACTATCCACATTCTTTCCACTGGGCTGGTGTTGAATCCTGACATTAAAATCTTGCTCATGTATGTCAGTAGATCAAGGGCATCTCCCCCTAAAAAGGAAGAAGAAAAAATGCTTCTTTGCAAAACTCAGGTGTTATGTTCATTAGATTGAAAATTGGCATATCAAATATGCTTTTTATCTCAGAAGACATTAACTGAACATTTGAAGTCCTTTTGACAAAAGATTCCTGCGCTGAAGTGTTTGAATTTCTAGTTGACAAGTTTCCGTGTGTGATAGAAGTTTTCTTCTTTTTTTTCTTTTTTTTTTTGCTGAAATACTTTTGTAATATTGAGAGAAAAGGGCTTGTATGAAATAAAACAAGAAGTGATTTTGTAAGCAGCTGAATTGCTGACATTGGGTTAGCTTTGGCAGCTTCAATACTGGTACATTTATGATGTTTGAAAACAAACAGGTCAAAACAAAGATGTCACAGTCTGAAGGTAATTTAACTACACACCTGCACATTTGCCAAAAAGAACAAAATGTTTCAGTACTTCTGTGAAAGTGCTTTCATTTTCAAAAGTGCTTTTTCATATTTAAAGTGCAAGGTTTTTTAAATAGCTTAAGTATCTTAGTTTCTGCATGAAACCATAAAGAGATAGCCATTGTTCATGCACAGCTGGCTGCAGGCTGTGCATTTTTTTAAATGTGTGTAATGTGAGATGTGCATTTTGAAGTGTCTTTCATGATTCCATTTCAGCAGACAGGCATTGTTAAAAGTCCCATACAAGGCCATGTCCAAGTCATTCGGCTATGGCCTGAAATTATGCATGAGTCTACACCAGTGGCTACAGCCAGTTCCCATTTCAAACCGCAGCTAAGTGGATGGAACGTCCCCTAATTGCATGTATCTCATAATTATAATTATCATCCGAACAATGCCCTCTCATGAGTTGCTGTGGCTGCACTAAATGCCGTACATGTAAGCTAGCTTTCTAAATGGCGACAAGGCAGAAATTTTTGAGCTTGTTCACTCTTTTCTGATTTGCAGTACAGATAGTTCAGTTAGGTGCTTGTGAACTTTTACAGTGTGTGTATACATGTCGGTCACTTTATTGTTTGCCCCCGTTTTTCTTTGCAGAGTTCTTTTTTATCAATCGTTCAAAATGAAGACTTCTTAATTTCCAGCATTATTGTTTTGTCAGATGGTGTATACCAAAAATGTCTATTTATTGAAATTAGACTTCAAAGGAGGTCTCTAAACTTCTAATGCATATGCATTTCAAGAAATTTAGAGTAATTATTGAATTTCAAATTTGAAAGCATTTCCTGGAAGCAGGGTAAATGTGAAATATTTCGAAATCCATACAGAAGTGTTTGTTAAAGAAATAAATGCATTCAGAAAAATTCTCCGAGTTTCAATTGAATTTTCTTTCATCATGTAAACAAAAATACAAGGCAGGCTGATAATGTTGGATTTTTTACTAATAATTTAATTGTCACCTGGCACAATACACAATACAAAACAGCATACATATAAAAGTACAAACCACAATAATGACAACATCTATTCGATCGACTTTTATCATGCATTGATTTATGCATTTCTTGTAAAAGGGGAATTGTCTTGTGTGAAGACAGTATCTGATGAGTGATTGGCCAATGTTACAATGATGATGCCATATGAGAAAAAAAACTGAAGGGAGAACATTTCACTGGTAATTGCTGACCAGTGTGAAGTGGTCACCTTCCTTTGAAATCTCCAAACCTTGCCACCGAGGCCATTTTTCTAAACCGCATCTTCTTTCCTAGCCCTGGCTTCATCAGGGGTACCATGATGCAGAAGCCATGACGCAGAAGCCACAGCCAGAACTGATGCTTAGGTTTGAAGCCTGAATCAAGTAAAATGCTCTTCAAGGAGCCATGGAATATACACATGTAACATCTTGGTAACGATACATAACATGGACGAAGGAATGCCCCATATATACGCAGTACATGTAAACTAGTGCACACCAAGTGTGAATAAACTCTTTATGTAGCATTTAAGGTAAGGCTTTTTAAGACAACCTTTGATACCGGAACTGTTACTGACGTGAACATGGAACCATGTTCATGTACGTTAAAACAAAATATCTCACAAGCCGGTTATATTTGGAATGGCCAATTTTCGACGCTAAAAACCACTGCAAATATATCAGGAATGTTATGATTTAGGTAGGATTTCTTACAGGAAATAAAACGAAAATGGCATCACTGTGGTTGCCAGGATGGGTAAAAACATGAAAGAGTAATGACAGCTAAACGCTTGTCTTTGTTTTTCAAAGCAAGGTCACCCTCTGTATTTAGTAATAATCTTAACCAATCAGTAATCTCTACCTTCAAGAAAAATCATAAAATAGTCTGATAACATATAATTATTTGAATAAATAAAATTACATATTTATTCCACGGTGTACCCCCAATTTTCTCAGAAGGTCACTTTGATAAATGCTGATAAAACATTGACAACAGACTAGCCACATCTTTGTATTGATTTGTGATACAGGCTGAAGTTAGGAATTGAAGGAATGCGAAACATTGCGGAAGTTCATGTCATGTCAAGCTGTTACATAGCACCCATAAATAACAAACAGGGTCTTTTTATACCTTGCATTTACATTTGCGTGAACATTTTCATTCCCATTGCTGCGGAATTCTGAGAAATTGTAAGAAATCTGCGCCTGCAAATCCGTAAATAAAAAACTTTTCGACCTGCTTGTGCTTGGTTCCCATCGTCAAATGTCGACGGATTGGCATGTACGTACGTGCATTGAGAATTGAGACAACTGTCAATAGCTCGAAACAGAAATGGCCTACGTACGTAGCGGGGATTTATTAATTTTAGTCTCCTGACCTAAAATAGAAAACTCTTTTTAAAGTTTATGTGCATGCCGTAGTGTACATGTACTTCCGTATTTGCTTTCCAAATTGAGGGAAAGAAAAGAAAAGGGTGTATTTGACGAAACAAATACGTCAACAGCGCTGCAATCACAATACGTGAAATTCGTTTTTTTTGGGGGGGGGAACCTTGTATTTCAATGAAGGGTGTGGGTATGTCATAACTGCAGCAATATCATCTCTTTGGCCCACTAGGCAGGATCCATGAAGCCTCGTCGCATTTGAACACTGACCAATCTCTGCCGTTTAATAGAGTGTTTAATGGAGAGTACCATAGCTACACCGATCTCCATCTCTGTGAAGAATACATGTGTAGTACGGTTTCGAATGACATTACTTCCTCTCTGGCAGACTGCCACGTGCGTCGGCATTTTGGACGTCATATTTACGTGGCACGCCGTATTTTGATCAACACGTAAGGGTGTACTGCGCGCACGTACACGCACCTAATGGCGTTGAATCAAAGAGATCACGCATAAGAAGAACTTACTATCGGTGTGTTCGATTAGCTTCCCTGAATACACCAGCGTCATACGCAAGGGAAGCCTCGAAATGAGGCTAATGGAACGCTGCAGTGTATTCGCTAAGGCATTCTGGGAAAAAGGTCAAGTCCTCGCCAGTTCCAACATATCCATGCTCTAACAGTCCATCCGTGACGTCATTACACTCGGACAGCCCCCACAGACCTGCTCGCCAGCCGGGGTAGTGGTGGCTGGCACCAGAGCAGGCACGAAGATCACGTGATGGCTAAACGAACGCTTTCGTAAGCTAATCGAACGCATCCATAGATCTCTATATGCGTTGCATACGCAGTTGTAATTTTCTAGGAGGGTTGTGCATGTGTCCTGTGCATATGAAAGTGATCTAATGGAGACGCGCATTGGGCGGGGCTTTATAGCGGATCGATTGATAACATCACCTTAGTGGAGACAAGCACGAATTTTATTCTCTGGCTTGCGCTTCCGAGCACAGGCTGTTTCTGCCAGCAAGACGGCTGCCACCCTTTCAGTCCAGTTTCCTATCCTGTAAATAGACTGGCCTGCTTGCCCTGTCGTTTTGAAAATTACTTCATCCAATCCAAGCCTATATCGTAAATATTTTACATATATTTTGCAGCTAGTTCATCATTTAAAACAAAATACGATTTAATAAAGGACTTGGTCGTTTCAGACGGATCTGGATCTCGATCTGTGATCCCAACACTGGCTCGGTCCTTCCATTATGCGGGTTCTGGTGAAAGTGATCGTGAACCAACGACAGATTACTGATCGAAATTCGTATCCGTGTGAAACAAGTAGGCCCATAAACAAAATAACCTGTCAAAAATTAGTAGTGAGATACAACCACAGGCGGCGCTGTAAACTTCATAAATATAACTACTGTTCACTGAAGAAATGATAAAATGGAAATTATTCCAGAGGTCTCAGAATTGAAACGGTTACCTGAGTACATGTCAACTACATGCGTTTCCATTTTTTCTGTTTCACTACAGTATTTTTCGGCATTGATTTGACTCAAAGACGTGCTACTAAAAATCCAGGGTCTTTTCCGCTTTTTATATTACACAACTTCAGGTAAATATGTAAATGAAGTACCATATCTACTGCTAAAAAGTCAAATTCAACTCTGCCTATTGTAGGATATGGTGTACATAGAAACACAGCAAATTTACATACACAACACATAACATTCTAATTTATTCAGATATGGCTGTTTTGGATTCCCATTTTAATTTTTTTTCAAAGCGAAATTTTAATTAGCAATAGCTTCGATTATTGTGATTCAGCCTCCCCCCAACTGTGATAAGGAATGCATAACCGTGGGCAATATTTTCTGCCCGCCCCCTACTAAAAATAAAAAATAAAAACTAGTTTGTTAAACTGTCGATACGGACACAATATATACGGAAGACTTTCTAAGATGTCCGGAGCAAGGTTGTGATGGCTTAGTTGTGCGTGTTCTGGCTTCGAGATCGGATGTGCTCATGCAAGCAGCCAGAATTTCCCGCGCAGAGAGGAAAGGTTATGCATAGCTACGTCATAATCTTCGTGCCTCTTTAAATTGGTCGCTGGAAACTAAGGCAAGCCTGTAAATCTTCACAAGAATTCGACTGCTATGCGGATTCTCCCCCGTGACAAACGATGTTGCTTTAGCAAGCGAACTCCCGCTGAGAACCATTCATAAGAAATGAACTTTTGACTGATGCTAACTTAACTGTGCTAACTTAACAGTTTCCATAATAGTTAGCTGGTTTCCCTGCTTACCGGCTCCTTGGAAATGAATTCTGCAGACTACAGTGGAGTTGTTTCGTGGGCTAATGGTTATACACAACGTACGGCAGCAACCTGTACAGCCAAAATCCGCAGGGGGTTTCGAACACAGTAGGTTTTTGTTCTGTGAGGCGATTGCAGTCCTGGATCAATAGCTGAGGTGGACAAGTTTGACGGAGACAAAGTCCCTGGCCTCCAGTTCGACTGCCACCCGGTACCTCTTGACCATCTTGGCCGAGTGATGCTCCAGACTGCTCACCACGTTCCTCTGGGGGAACTTGGGAAAGACGAACACCGTGGTGGTGAAGGTCTTCGGGGGCGTCAGCGCTGCGGCCCCAGGGATCATGTAGACAGCGTCCCGGTACCACCGGAACTTGCTGTTGGGGAAGCACTGCGTGGTGGTGCTGTAAGTAGTGGTGGGCTTGGCGCCCAGGTGGAGCCGCACCTCCTCGCGGAAACGCCGGTTGTCCCGGATCACCCACTCGAGGCCGTAGTGGCGGCGCTGGTACGGCGGGCGCTCGGTCAGCGAGACGCTCTCCGTGTAGCGGCGGTATGGCAGCTTGTAGGCCTGCCGGGCAGTGCCGCTCTCCTCGTCCTGTTCCTCCTCGGAGAAGCAGGAGTCCGACTCGGAGCCCGAGTCTGTCCGTGAGTAGCTTGAGGAGGAGCCGGAGTAAGAAGAGCCCGAAAAGCTCTCGCCGTAGCTCAGTCGCTTATGGGCGGAGCTTGGACGGCCGAATGGGATGTCTGCTGGATCAATGTCCTTCTCCGTAACCTCCTGGTGGGAATTAAGAAGATAAACCTTTTAAATATGCGAAGAGCAACAAAGTCATGGAACATTAAAATCTATCCCAGCTGTATGTCACCGCCTCCACTCGTTGGAATGTGTAAGGACGACAGACAAAAAATGGGCAGTCTTCGTCGTTTGTTCAACGCAACAAGAATGTATCATGTTGACAAAGTTTACAGATTACCCCCATGACAGGATTGCGCTCATCGTCCTGACAAGTTGATTTAATGTCGCGTATAAATGTGCCTCACTTTTGTCTGACGAACAGTATCTTCTCGAGGTAACAATTTAAATCCTGCCACGTATATGAGATACCCTGACTAATCTGGCTAGTGTGGCAATTTTTGGCTTTTTGTTAACGGTGTGTTCAGATGGCGGCTTTCCCCATCGGCTCCAGACAAGCCAAAAGACGAGCAAAGGCAACCCACTGCTCGTCATGTCTCTCTCGTAATCACCGGCGAAGACAACGAGACAGCGTCGTTTTGCAGCGATAACCACTGCAGACGGTAAACAAGCTAGGGGCTCGTCGTGTACACCCAGCAGCGCAGAACGACGACGGTACGCAGACACACATTTAATCGGCAATTATGCGAGATCAAGGTTGTACACTAATGATTGAAAGCATATGCAGGAACACGGGGGGGGGGGCTGAAAGAAAAGCTGGAGGCCTCCCTGTGCACCAACATCTGACCAAGCTGCACCGATGATTTCATCATGTCAAAAGTGGGACTTCCACCCTACCCAACCTGGGCGTCAGCAATCTCTATACACGCTGTAAACGTGCAATTGTTGCTTCACAGTTTAATGCTAAGCTTTTTCAACACACTTGTGGCTAAAATCTTTTATACCGCCTACGCTCTTTAGCCATTTGCGACCAAAGTTGGCTATTTTGCTGTGTTATTCCGCAGTTGAGGCTATTCCATGCCGCTTGTCCGTCCATACAGCACAACGCCGCTCGATGTGCTTAAACCGACAATTTCGCCAGCGCACAGATTAATACCCTTTATGAGCCACTTCCGAATCGGTCATCAACGAATTTTGTCTGACCAGATGCAAATCTTTTATATGATACGACCTGACTCTTCAGACTTCAGCGACAGGGTAATTTGCCAAGGGAAGTGTCCATCCACCGTTTCCTTGACACATCTTTTAATTGACTGTTTCCCTTCTCCCGTCTCGGGCTACTCTACCCTAGAGGTGAGTTACTTACTGTCAATACCATCCGTGGTATACCATTGCCTGTACTGCAGCACTGGAAAAGATGTTGAAAATTGGCTGAAAAGAGGACCCAGATCCCCACCCCGCGACCAAATATCGGATAGGGCGCAGCGCAGTCGAGGTAGTGTAAACAACACATGCAGAATGAAGGTACCTTTACAGAAAATTATTGAGCGGGATCGCGCGGGCAAACGGTGATTTTCAACATCGTGCTGGTGAAATTTGTCGTTTGTCCACATCCACGGAAATACGAGTCAGACAAAGTGTACATGTACCATTCAATTTTATGCATGCCTGTAAGATTATGGATATCGCATCAAACTTGATCAAGCGTCCTCTCGATAACCATGGGATGCGGAACGACGGATAGAATTATTACAAGAAGCAACAGGTGCGCTATGACTGCATCGGGGGTATAATAACACCTCTGGCCAAATGAACTGACCGAACCTACCTGATACTTGTTCAATGTGTCCATGATTCGCCTCAAGATGTTCAGCTGCAATCAACACTGGCGGAAATGTCCAATAAAAAAAACTCGACCGTGGCATCAGCGCTAAGTGGCGCTCTCCTGTAACACTCGCGCCCGATTGCTGGGGCAGTGCTGGCCGTTCTAATGCTTCGTCACGGACTGCACTGAAAAACCGGTGACTTCCTGGTATGCCCTCTTACACGCGACCAGCGTTCCCGCACTTGTTGACATACGTTTGTGTCACAAAAGGCGCAAATCGAAAGCGCGTGAAAAGAATCTCTCACGCACAGACAAAAAATAATCGATGTTACCAGAGTGTTGCGAGCTACAAGCTCACACCACCCACCAGATTATTCCACAAAACAGAGACTGTTAGAAATGGAATAGCCTGCGTTGACGTCACACTCCTCACCTGCGATTTATTTTCTTTTGCCGTTACCAAGGAAACAGAAACGAGTACGAGAGTGACAAACTTGACCTCTGCGCTGAAAGCATCCGCGAGTGTTCATTGTCTTTTATGTAGGGCCGGGGCCTGGAGTCCTCCAGTGGCAGACATCAAGCAAACACAACAAGGCGTGGGGCTCTGCGGCAGACACGGCACGAGCCTCTCTCAAACAAGGAGCAGTCGTTTAATTGTTGAAATATTAAGCGGGAAAGAGAAAAACCACGACTGTTTATGCGCAAATCGGCCATGTTGTATCAACAGCGAGACGATCCCTGCAATCATTACAAAAATTGTATATATCCATGATGTAGTCAGATACTTCCCCAAATCATGGGGGTATAATGAATAAAATACATATAGATTCGGGGAGCCAAACCCAACACAGTCGTCTTGTGAATATTATTTCTCATCACAAACAAAATTAAACAGCCTCTACATTAAGTAACGAGATCCAAAGCAACAAGTCAGAATTTAAAAGAGCCAAACGAAAACCCTCACGATACAAAATGGTCCAAACAATCAGGACTCACAATTCAAACCCCTAGCTGTAGCAAACATAATCAAATTGTTGATGGAGACACTGGGATCGCTAAACGACCCTTCCTGGAAGGCGTGGCACAGCTGTCATCCAGGCAAACAACCAAATTTATGAAGAGAAACATGTGAGTCGATACAGTTGTGGATGGGCGACATCCCGAAACTGGGCTTTACATTCAAACCTAAGAGGTAAACCAACTCTTCTTTATGCGTGCGTGAACATATTTTCTCTTCAGCAAAACCGTCAAAAATGTTGCTCATAACTTTCAGCCCGCGGCATTGTCCGGACGTCAGTTCCGTCTTACATGTACCAGGAAAAATTCCGTGGCATAAAGCCGAATTGAATAAAAAGATCAAAAGGTGGAAAATTGGAAAAAAAAGTTCCCCGCCGCGTTGGGGGGTCAGAGGCCAACTTTTTTTCCTCGCTGCATTGGAATTTATTGAAAACAAAACTAAGAATTGAACAGGTGTCGATGGATCTAAGAATAGGGTGCTTGTGGAAAGGCTGAAGGGGCCGGAGGGACAAGTTACGAATCTGTTCCTTGCTCTATGATTGATGCAAGATCAATTGATCGTGATGCGCAATTTTGATTCCACGAATACCTTATTTTCAAACAAAAGTAAACCAACAATTTTTATTTGCAAAAGATGCTGTTCAGTTGTACAGAACAGCCCAATCATGCTTTGCTAACGGACAAATGCAAAAAAAGAGTATGCACAGTGTCTTGAACTCCGAGAATGACGTCATAATACGGAAAGCAAGCGATTCAATCCACATTTTGCCAGCGGGTGGTGTGACACGGCGACAAGGGCAAACAGCACGACGTTCCCCTTTTCTCGGACCCCTGTGCCGTTGGGGGCGGATGGATCAACCTTCACACCGCTGCCGGTTTCGAAAAATAAAAATCATCCATCTGTGCTGCCCAGGTTTTAGTTTTGCTTGAAAATCGGGATGATTAATGCTGTGACGTCAAGACCGAAACCTGACAGCCAATAAGCCGACTTTCAGGAGCCACACATTTTTACCTTTCGTGTCTCGTCACCGTGCCTCAAAGGGCGCGCGATTTATGTAAACTCTGATGTGTGCAAGGGGAAACGAGAAGTCCATGATTTGTCTAGACAAGTTTGCCCAACCGTTTCTTTTCCTGTTCAGTGCAGTCAGTCTTCAGCCCGTGAGCTGGAGCCACACCGTCTTTTATACAAACGGCTTCCCTATTCTCTTTTCTATTCATCTGCCAAATATCCCCTCAACATTGGGTCGTGACCAGCACAGGTTGAAACCAAAAAAATGATATATTATACACAGCTTTCATGTACACGGATCTCGGTTCGTTTGACTTGCTTCGTGTTTTACTGACAGCTATTATTCGACCTGGCAAACGTTTCGAAATAAGTCATCCTGTTGGTCAAATAATATGCAGGCTCTATGGAAAGAGGCCTCGTATTGTTTTGCCGTGGCACGCTGTGCCCTTCTGATGGCTCAGCGCTGTTGAAAAAAAAAGAAGGTTTTCACTCCTTTGTACCAGTAAGGCACTAGAATTGTATTATAAGCAAGTAAAATTTGTGAAACCTTGGTCCATTTAAATTATTTTCTTTGCGGTCAAAATCAGCCTTCAATATTTTTCACCTTCTGTATTTTCCCGCAGCATTCAAAAAATATGCATTTTGGGCGCTACGAAATCTGATTTGTTAAAAAACATCTTGAAGATATATAAGAACGGTGATTGATTGAACACAACCAATCTTCAGACACCTATTAATCACCAACCACAAAACCATTCTTCAACCTGATCCTAGTTGTATGGACTGGCAAGATGACGATTTACAGCAGCAGTCGTTCATTTTAACAGAGTAGCTCGCGGCCCAGGTGAATTATTGAACGCAAAACGGCGAGCGTCGGTCTCTGCTAACCACCATGCCATTTTTCAGGATATTTATGTGACGCCTACTGCTCACTTACATCTAGTTTATACCTGACTTATAAAAAAGGAGAGTGGTTCCGGTGAATTCCTGCATGAACTATTCATGGTTGTATACACATGTGCATCATTGACCAATTCCGTTTGCTAATGAGGCAAAGCACGTTGAATTTCTGTCGTCTTTGGAATGTATAATCATCAGTGTTTTCTGTTAATTAAGTCAAAAGTGAGAGACGTTAGCCTATTGTCATAACTGCAAACTTCAGTGACGTGATAGCGGTGGCAATAGGCCTACTGAGAAGAGCACTGTCTCAGAAGTATGAAGCTACAGTCTCAGACTCCACGTTAATGAATTAACCAAAGAATTCGTATCTGAACCTAAAGTACAAAATCACCTTCAACAAATACAACTCAAGCAAAATTTAATTCGAAAGCTTCGTATTTAAGTTAACCAGTAAGGCAGTAACCAGCATCCACACACTTCATGATCTACATAACAGAACATCGAATCCTACCATCTTATGCAGAAAATCCATCCTATCCTGTAAAGGTTCTGCTACTCCGAAAGACACTACTTCAAAGACAACAACTCGTCAACTTTATACCAAAGACGGGAAGACGCACGAAAACAATGGGTTCTGGAATGGACTCGACGTTGTCGTCTGCACTCGGCGTCTTTTACTCTGTACATCTAAATACTAAACTTGAACGCACGCACTTCATCAACGCCGCAGCGCAGTGGGCGCTGGGGAACTAAGCGGCCGGGCGCTCCCCCGGATGGTTATCAAGTGGTGACTTGACCCCCGAGTTATCGTATAAAGTTACACATCACTGTCGGTGAAACGCTCACAACTTGACCCTGTGGGACCGAAATTGGTTTACACAACCGGATTCCATAGCCAGGTTTTATGAGACATTAGAGGAGGACGGTTTTGTTTTAATCCAGCCAGCCATTACCCCTTATCAAAGGAAATATTTGAGGTGATGCATTTTTGAGTTGCGGATAAAATGTAACAGATATAAACCAGAATATACTCTTACTATCGAGTTATATCGTTGCACAGGGTAAATGTCTTCTGTTCGAAAAACAAACTCTTGCTCTAAATTTAACAATATAAATGTATTACTTACAACTATGAGATTTCTCCAAGCAACCTCAAACTTCATAGTCTGGTACCTCTATCTGATGAGCTGAAATACTTGAATTTTGAACAACAAAAAAAGTATCGGGAAGACATTTATTTTGAAGATACTGTTCACACTTTATTATTTAGTGTCTCTTTATCCCTTTACCGACAGTCAAGTCCGTAGTTGTGGACACTTCCGCAGCGCAAGAATTTACCAGTATTCCCCCCAAAACAACAAAATATTTTTAATACTTTGGAACAGGTTTACTCCATACCGGTCCTAATCTGCCGATTAGAGATTTTGACACCCTGATCTCACCGTATACTACTACGGAAGCGTAAAGCTGCCAAGGTAAAAAAAAAGCTTAAACCCCAACGACTTACTGTCTCGTTTGAATGGCTTACTATCTCGTTTAAACCCATGGACGATCATACGACTATCTGAAATCATCGTTGCGACATGGCATGCAACGAGTCCGCTTCCGTGTATCTAAACCAAGCGCCCTCAAACATTGACGTAAGAAGAGACAGTGCCCGACTGAAGAGGGCGCTGCACTGCACAAAATAAGGCCGTGTCCGAAACGGGCTTCCAGAGCTGCGGCTAGGTCTATTGTCTACGCGTCTCCGAACGCATTTCCAATGGAACGAAGACCTAGACCTAGCTCTAGACAAGAGATCCGTATACAGCCTAATTCTGCAGAGTGCATTCCATAAATCGTCCACCAAATTTCTGCGCGCAAGCTCATTAATAATTTGTGATCCCACGAGATTTTTACAATAAGACAGGCCATAATCAGAAGGCATCATAGAAATATTTCTATAAATCCCGAATCTAGGACTGATAGTTTCCAGTTCGGGGTATTTCTTTCACAAAAAGCTCCAAATTGCGGGCCTATTTTGGATAGAACTGGAGGCGGGCGGCTACATTCAGAAATGAATTTTACTGCTATTTTAGGGGTATCTTCGTTCAAAGGCAAATAAAAATTTGATGGGGCTAACCACCATGAAATTGAAACGAAAAGTTATCTTCTGGCCATAATCTTGAATTTCCAGTAAAAAACGGAGGCCAACCTCTTCACGAGAGTCAACAGGCGGCGCTATTTCGGTCCGATTTTGCACTGTAATCTATGGGCGCGTGCATTTGGTGTAGTGCAACCTGCAGTTCTGTTTTTTGGGAGTCATAAGAAGAAGATTGTAGAGAGCGCTACAGAAGGGCTCCCCCCGCATCGCGAGCAGTATAGGGGACCCAGTTGCTAGGCCCAGGGGTAGAAGTTCTTGGCACTGGTCGGTTGAAAGCGATTTTACACGGGACATGCTGGCCAGCTTCTTTTGTAACAAGCAATAATAACCAACCTATTATGGCAATGATTATAAAAGTTTATTCTGAAGGCAGGCTTGCCTCGACTTGTTCCAACAAGACTACGGACGGCAAAGAGGAGAAAGTGTAGGCTACATCCTATGAATCTGCACTACAGCTTTTTTTTCTCCAAAAATTTCAAACCCATTTTCCCTAAAGGGTGAAATGTAAAAAACTGTGTAGAATAATTCTTCCTCATAAGTGCATATCTAAAAAGTCTTACTCCTTCCTCCAAATGGACAAAACACGATTTTAAAATATACATGCACACCCCTGTAGTCTTGGGTTGGGCCCAGGGCTAGGGTACGACTAACTCCTATCCCGTAGACCTGCCACTATAGTATATTTGCCCACCAATCGGAAATACCACTGGGCGTCGTTCAAATTCAATATGCGACAATGACGGTGCTAACACCATTAACAGACGGTTTACTTACCCACTGTATGGAAAATTCCTACATGGGTTGAAAGCACTTTTTAGTCCATTTTAGTTCGGTCACGAGCGAGTGATTTTAGGATCTACAAACCACATGGTGTATGGACTGAAACGCGTGACTAATTCCAGCTTGATAAGCGCTTGTCGATGACGGATGGATACACATTACTCTTTCACTGATGAGTATATTGGAGAAAGAAACAAGACCAGAGAAGTATAAAATATGTAAATATATGATCTAGCATTTGCCGGTAGTTGTGATGCGACAACGTTGCGCGCAAGTGGGCCTACATGTATTAAAGCCATTGCAATGTTTTCACGCGCAGTATACTGCTACGAGTCCCTTGTCCGTAAAAATTAACATTTCTATTGGAAGATTACATTCGTTTGCGGAGCTACTGTAATATCTATTCGGCCTACCTTCAGTAGCTATTTTTATGCATTTTATGACAATTCAAAATGTATTGTTGATTATTCGCTGACGTCAGAGATCAACGGCGGACTCTGTCCTTGTTCAGTTTCTCCAATAGAGCGTTTGCATGCATACCCGTCATCTTGAAGACCGGTGTTTGTTTCAAGGGGTATGCACAACGGAGGTCTCCCTGTAGAGCAAAAGCATTGCACTGCAAGATGGCCACCGCGTAAAGCCTCTATATCTTGGAATGCACTGGTATCTCGCTAAGCCTCCAGGAGTTTGTGCACTGATGAATATAACGTCATATTCGTAAAATGCTTCCTGTCGCTTTACAAAATAAAAAAAATCCACAGAGAGTATTTTGTTATCGCATATGTAGGCCTACAGCCTAGGCTCTATGAACTTCCTGCAATGTTCAGTGGTCTTGAATATCATTCCCACCACACAGTTTAACATTAGCAAAGCACTAGCATTATCGTATCACGATATATTGCTGCTCAGACAAATCCGTACATGCGAAATGGTCAAGGAAAAACTGGTATACTTGGCCTAAGCAAACAGGTGAACAAGGAACAAGTGGCCGTCTAGCTGGCCGTCTAGTGTGTAAACAAAAGGTATACAACTTTACAAGCTACAGTCGCTGCAGCGGCGTGCTAAATACATGTACACGGCGTCCATATGACTTATGAGCATCAGGCATCACCGCAGGTCACGAAGGAAGAGACAGTATTCAAACAAGCAAGGGTGATAGTACAGGTAATCAATGCAACATTTGCCCCATGAATGAAAAACGATGTGTTTCTCAAACCACTTCTACACCAGACGATATTTTGATCAATACGGAATCAATGACGGCCCTTACGGTGAGGTCTATCGTAGCGCACGGTAATTATGCGAGGCCCTCTTCCTAAAAGTACGATCGACTTTGCCAGCCTGAGACATCAAGCTCAACGCATGTACCTACCGTTCGCACGACGACGATCGTCCGCTGCACCTCAAGGAAGACCATCTTTGCGATCGAATAGGGTCCTTCTCTTAAAAATGAAAAACAGGACCGTAATTCCCTTGGATTGTTCCAGCGTGCATCTCATCCGGCGAGATCTCAATGTGCGCAGTGCCCATCCTCTTCGGGCGCACTGGGGAGGCAAGTGTAGAGCACGCGCTCACAGTTAATCACGCACTAACACGCCGGCACAATAACACCGTGCAGTTGACGTCGCTAAGCGGTGATGCATCGATAATGAGAGCGATAACCACGTGTTTGAACCATGGAGACAATCAGCTTAGACTATACACGTGCAATATGATAAGCCCTATGAACCAGCGGTTTGTAACCGTCCTTGGGTTGAGCCAATGGTGATGCATGCATGTGAGGGTATACTATTGTTATGCAAAACCGTTTTGAGATTTCAAGCTTTGAGAAATGATATTAAAATATGTGGGTGGTATTTTTGTTCGATAATAATTTCAGTTGGGTGTTTCCCAATGATGACGGCACACTGTATATGTGTAGACTTCCGTGTGGTCCCTTGTTAATAGTTGTTATTCATAAACCAGTTTCAGTTAGGAAATCAATCACGACAAAAAATCCTGTCTTCGCAATGAAAACAATTCAGCATGCCAATTTAATGGAATGTCAGTTTCTATGATTGGAATTTTTTAATGACTATGAATCAAGAAAAAATGAAAATGACAAAGGTGTGTCTTGTGTGTAGATGTAAAGAATTTTAAAATTCTTATTGTTTCCTTTAATTCTTGACTTATTGGAATGAGTTTTAAACTTACTCTTCTGGGGTTGGGCACACTGTCCCGTTTCGTTTCCTTTTATTAACTGTTTCTCAGTCACGTGGGAACCCGTAATCCGCAAATTCAGACACCCACACAGACCATATGAAACCTCCAACATCAATGCTCGTCCTCTCTCAATTTAAAAATGGGAGATTTAAAAAAAGAGAGATTACTGCTAATCGCCGAATTAACCTCTCCCACCACATATTTCGCATACACGAAGCGTGCGAATGTACAGAAAGGATAATTGGAAAATTTCACATGCACGTAATAATTAATGTGGAAATCAACGGCGATAGCATGGGGATCGAGTCCACGTTACTGACACTGCGTCGGGACTCGTGACAGGGTTGCGCACGGTATGTGTTCTGCCCGTTCACGCTTTCTGGTATTAGCCACACCTAGACAAATCGTGATCTGCACTGCAACACCGGTATACAGCCTGCGAGATCCACGCACGATCTTTAGACCGGCTGATTATGTGCATTGTCTCCAGACCAGCAGAAGCCGGTGCGGGCGTTAAAAGAAATATGGCATTTTTTAATGTGTCGGTCATACATATCGTCAGTCACACGACAAATTTGAACTTGAGCGTTTTTACCCGACTACGTGTACTTTTCTCTTTGATTATCGTTTACAGATTCGTTGAGGAGATAAACGACACTAAAAAGGACTGACCTGCAGTGGGTAAATTTATGGAGTCGAAATGTGGACTTCAGAAAAAACACCGATGCAGTCGAAGGTCAACCTGGCACAGTATGAAAGTTCAATGTAATGTTTTCTGTGGCTATAGGTTCCTCGATGATATAGAATTGCTTTTGTTTACATGATAGCGTGGGGATCATTCATCATCAAATCACAAATTCCTAAAATGTTCGTGTAATCCAAACTGAATAAGACAGAAATGACAGACGCTTGTAAAAGACACCTATACATTCGTTTTCCGTGAGAATTGCGCCATAAAACTTTGCGGGATACGAACCCTAAAAATGTAAGGAAACTTAGACTTGAATCATGTCTCCATGCTTGAATCAAGTCGAACTTACGTTGCTCTTCCCAGTCAGCCATCCCTTCAGCCTGTACACAGTACAGGGTCGTCGTGCTCAGCCCAGCAGCCCTCATTTGATAGCTCTATTGTACAACTTAAACCATACGCCAACAGTCAGGTAAGTCCACAAACAGTAATAAGTGGACACAAGAGGGCGCGAAGCAAGTGCCGCGACCTCCATATCATTGATCTCATATTATAAAGACATAAACGTTGACGCAGACAAACGTCACACAGGATCCCGATTCGGTCAAGTCTAATTACAGAGACGTTGAGGTGTACTGGAAATACGCGCAGAGACGGGTTAGGCTTCATTATGTTACATGCATGATATGACAGTTTGTCACACCCTGACTGACAAGACAGCATGTCCCATCTTGCCTCGTCATCATGCTATAGAATGACGAATTAATCCTCTTGTTGTATACACGGTTCAACTTGACATTATGGTGAGTTCCTGTTTTCTGACAGGTAACCTCTGCAAACCATAATGGAGACGACACACAGTGCATAACCAACAGTATCCTAAAATATTAAATTACTTGAAGTTTTAAGCCAAGTTACATCACGTAATGGCAAAACATGGATAAAGCGTGCGGAGAGGCAGACGCCGCGGCTGGTACGAAGACAGCGTTGGGACCAACCCTGCATGTCAATGACCGACGATTGCAAACACCCTTGTCCAGAAACTGAGCGTAAAACATTAATTAATGTTTTACTCGGCTTACGTCACTGTGAACACACCACAGACCAGCCGATTAATCTTTCTTGTACCCGCATTTGTGATAGAGGTTGCACAGGGCAAACCGTAGAAGACAGAGATTCTACAGCCGCAGTTTGCCCCATTATATCGTGGTCGAATGCAATGTTCGTGCTGACGGGTATGAAAAGTGGTGCGCCACGGTCGTGCGTGCATGGTACTGGAACGAAGGGATGAAGCCACGCCCCCTAAAGGCAGCTTCTCAATGTCCACTATCAGTTGGTGTCCGGGGCACACGTACCTGTGCAAAACTCGCTGACAATGAATGCTACGCACCCAGGTATTCCGTCTGCTGTGTTCACTCGACAAACAACCCGTCAACAGCCCCATTCTGCTGTTATTGTACCCCGTAAAATGATATCAGATATCCCGCGCAGATGAACACGTGTAACAAAGGGGTGTCAATGACCAAATGCCACAACCCTATTTCAGAACTCATTTAAGAAAGCGGGCCTATACTGTACTACTGACTCAGTGAAAGAGTACCAACCTGAATCTAATAAGAGCGACTTTACTCACTTGGTTTTCTGTGTACTCCCACAATGCATATACCTTCCTACATTTTTAAATCTACTTTTTAATTGTTTTTTTTGAATACTTTACAGCTTTTGTCTTGTATCCCAACCTGGCCAATTCTGCTGTTGTCAAAATATAAACCTTCGTTGTTAATTGAGTTAAATTTAGTTCGCAGTAGCACCATGCAAGGATATCCTAGCACGGTGCTACCCACTGCAAACATTTTACTTAATTTGCCACCTTCGCGCGTTACCACGTTCCTCGCGCGCGATTAATGGGGTTCGAGATGTCTCCATCTTTCTCTTGTTTATACGCCAATTGGCCCTGATTGGTTTCGACAAGCAAAGACAGGGTATCCGCCATTAAGGTAAGAAAGCTACCACGTCAAAGGCACAAGGTTGGGATCAAGGGATTCATTACAATTTAATACCAGTGTGACGTAACCGGCACCAAGAACTAAGCACAAATTATACACATACAGGTCAAGCTGACCTTTCTCGTGAGAAGAATTGGGTCTGACAGTCGGGATGGACACTAGGTCAACTCTGATTTTTGAGAGTTAATTTAACAATGGGACTTTTCAGGATACATGATGAACCCCTTTTCCTGAGTGTGCCTTTGGTAATTGGCCAATGCGGCCAGTGGTGTAATATGGCCGGTAACCAACGCCGGACGGTGGGGGTCCGGGCAGGAGTAAGGGATCAAAAACATAAAGACAAATAATTGGATTTCCAAATAACTTCCATCCCCACTCTACCCCGTCCCACCCCAAAACGACGCACCGCCAACCCTCCCCTATTTGCGCGTGCATGTGTCTGAGTAAGACAAGTTCCCAAGACAGAAAACAAGAACAAGGAAACGAACAAGCGCAAAACGATAGTCACGTTGTCCACTACCACGTGTTCGTTATAATGTCGGCTAGTCTCCCTTAAATTCGTTTCCAAGATCGGTCAGACTTAAAATGCCTATTAATGTTTGCCAAAAAAACCAGTATACACATGCCCTTTGGAACATTTTAACTGGCAGTTAAAGACTGATTTTGCAATCCTGTGTTTTTATATACAAAGCTACTTGTAATTGAAAAGACAATTCATGAGGTGGACACGGCAGGTAAATAATCAAACGACTGTGGTTGCAGATCGTTTTCCTGCAGCAGAAATGGATCAAAAGTCAACCGGAAAACCGCATTCAACATTCGCATTCCAGATCTTGTGTGTTAAAGAACGGCGTGCCTTTAGTTGTCGATGGCTGTTCCTGGTCGTGATACTCCGCAATACGACGACGCAATAGTCGCCAATAGGTTGAGTTTGCGCTTGATTTTGTTTTGTTGTGGCCAATGTCGAGCCTTCTTTAACGATCTCTTCACGTTGACGGTTATTCCTCAGGGAGGAAGTTTCATTAAAAATTGCCGTGGAGATTTTGAAACGAATAAACTATCGATTATATGTATAAACCACAGTGTCATCCCATTAGAAACTACAGTGGAAGTGAATATGAAGCTAGAGGTTATCAAAATGAAACATTACCCAGGCAATTGACCTTACATCATCTAAATGGTTTCACTATGCCCCCCCCCCTTTTGGGGGGTGGGTGGGAAACAAAGGACCAAAATAAAAAGCGGGACTGCACTTCAATGGTTCCTTGTCACGTCAAAGGAACTATTGTCGAGTACCAACGGCAAGGGAATATATATGCACTGCCAATTCGTAACTTCCGGTGGGGCAAGACGGAAGAGGGTGGGGCAAGACAGAAGGGGGTAGGAATGGGCTGTATTGGGCACCTGTAGCGTCAGGAGTTTTTCCGGGAGGGGGCTCACTTTTTTAAGGGGAAGGGGACAAGGTTCCGAACTGATGGAAGAAAGCTTCATTTACGGAATCTCTCACAGCCTGCATTATTTGCAGTTTCGTCTTGCAATATCAGCTGTTTTTTTCTAACCGAGTCGAAAAATAATTTAAGCCCATTTGCAAAGGTCACGAGTCCACAGTCAAATATGCCGAACAATAATCTGTACTCGGTCGTGTAGTTGGATTATTAGTATTGAACAACGGCCAAGACAATGCTTAACCGGAAATCATGGAGTTCGACTATTGTCTCGTGTGATTGCTTAACGTATGGTATAAGCATGTTTGACATATATGCAATATCTGTAACATAAGTATTACTAAAGCATGTAAGGTCGATACTGCACAAAGTGTAATATTTGAGAAACGTTTTTGACCTTTGTCCCCCTTCTCACTTTGTTTATGCATCTATGTCATTTGCAGGATACAAAATACTGGTACATGCGTGCATGTTGAATGGTAAACCTTTCTGGAGTTAAACACTGTAAGTCGGGTCCGTTGTCGTGTCAACTTCTAGGCTTGGCAAGGAACACATTACATGTATTGTATTTTCGATCTACATGTTTGCCATTCCTGTCTCTCCTAAATAACGTTGCGCGGCTCCTCAGCCTTTTAGTCAATAATCTGCTTAAATCCATTAACTTCGACTCAGAGAAATCTGATTTAAATCACTATAATGCAAACAGTTCGCAAGAGTAATTTAATTATGGTCTGTTCGGCGGCAATAAAGGATATTGCAAAAAAGGGAATAAAACCTACGGACTATCAGTATGCGTGCAAGATTTAAATGAAAACGTGGTTCAGTGACTGATTGGATGTCAAGAACACGTCTGCCACGTTATATACATCGCGACAATAAATTCAAATTTTCTTGTTAGGGTATCGGAATACAATTGGTGGGATGGGGATCTTTGAATTATGTGTATTTTGGGGAGTTAAAAAAGTCTGAACTCTTTTTCCCGAACTTTGCAAATATTACACAGCAACAAGACGTTCAACGGTTCCTTGTGGGAAGTGACATGCCAATTTAAAGGTGCTTCAATTGGCGAAAGACCAAGCTGTATATAAGCTGCACTTCAAAAACAAAGAATGGCATAGGTTTGATGTTTACTCAGAATAAAATTCAATTTCACTAGCGTCATTGTGAAACTTATAATAAAAAAAAAATTCTTACATAATTAAACACATTCTTTTGAATCGTATTATGTCACTTTTTCGTACGGCACCCTGGAATTAGTTGAGTGTGCTGTGTTCCTCCAGAGTTATCTCGAACTGCTCGGTCATGGTGAACAGCCAGAAAGCTGGACACGTGACATGACGTCATACAATCAGTGTTTTGACAACACTCGACCGACCTCTTATCTGTTTTCATCAGGTTCTGCACAAAACGCGGATACTTGAGAGAGTTCCAAGCTCGGAAGTTGAACCCAAAATGTGGCCGGTCTTGATTTGCGTTCGGAGTTGGCAATGCGCCGATGCCAGCGCGTGGCAAACCCATTCAAGCCAAAAATTGTGCACTTCCTGTAATCACTTTTTTTCTCTTTCAAAAGCCCAATCAAGAATTATGACGTGCCCCATTTGCGGTTGGAGCCTCTCCAGAAAGGGGAGTCAAGAACCCACACAGGGGGAAATTATATGGCTGAAACTTCAAGTCTATGGGGTGCGCGTCGCTCCTGTAAGGCTGTACAGGAATGAGAGTGCCACCTTAATGCATGTTGCCAATTTTCGTCACAGACAAAAAGTTTGGAAAATTATATTCGTAACCACGATACTATAAAGCCAACGCTTCGTACATAAAACATCAAAGGCAATTAGCTTTTGTCAAACCTGATCAAGTAGAGTAACAACACTGATCATATGAGGGTTGACAGCTGTTGGCGTTTTAAGCTTATGGGTTACATTAATTTTTGTAGCCTTCTAAGGGGGAAATTCGGCAGTTGTCCAAAGCCTTTTGCCAAGGAAAGCATTATTGAGAACATCCTGGTTACTTCGAACAAAAAATCTGAGTTCGGTTTCAGCGGTCCGTTGGTTGGACGTGAGAAAGCGTGAGGACATGGATGCAGAGGGTAGGCTGGGGGAGGGTATACGCATTCGGTTGGCGGTATTGCACCTGTAGCTGGCTTAGTTGTAGGGATTTTTGGACGTTGTAACTGCAGATTCAAATTGACTCCTATAAAGGTGCAGGGAGCAGGTGTTGTCCCGTTTTTAATACCTTCATTGTCTATTGTAAACTGACGGAAAGATTTACATTTACAGGATACACAGACATACAGTCGTCCACACTTAACTAACTCATCACCTGTCTGGCATAAAATAATTAAATGCAGACGACAAACTTTGTTTCGTTTTGGTGCTACTACTAAAACAGAACACAAAGATAGCTGTTTGAGAACATTTCTTTCGTCATAAAGAAAGACCTTTAATGACAAGGAATATGTGTATGTCCTATCTTATGAGTTCTTCACTTTGTCTTTACTTGTTCGAATGAAACTGCAAATCCTTTTTGTCTACGAATACTCCACGCATGGCCCACGACTTTACAGGCACCCTTGCAGTTGCTACATGGAAGCACCGACCCTTTCTCTCATAAGGCCGGCCCTTTGTCTCATTGGGCCGTATATCAATTGCTTCCTCTTAAATTTCCATATATGGTCAGCATGTCTCTTGCCGTCCGTATCCTGGGCGGACCCGTGGGCCACGGGACATGGATATCAGCCTACTCTTGGTGGGGCTAAAATTCTCTCTTTTTATCTGGCCATAGGTAATTAAAATGTCATTCAAGGTTCCGTGTTCAAGGTAACAGTAGCGCAACAGGCGGTGTCAGGTGTCGTTGCAGTTGATATACTTCTCGCGTGATTGACAATTACGCTGTATGAAGCAATAACCATGCAGTAAGTACAGCAGTCACGAGAGACGACTACCAGAGGTCCCGTACCGGGAAAAGAAAATTAATTTCGCATCTCCCTCGTGGAGCAGTATCTCTCAGTATACAGCTAAGTACTGTGGCTGATCCTTTTTCACGGCGCAATAAGAAAGTACACTGATGTGATAGCAAAAAAAATCTGCCTCGTAAAAATAGGTTACCAGTTAAGATGTCACATGTTCTATATTATTTTGACTGATTTTTCGATATAGTTTTTCATTGCAATAATGCACTGCCAAGCTACTTAGTAAGTCCATGAAATTGGGCTCAGGCTCTTGTTTTATGCACGCATCGAGCTATCTTGAGTGGAGTCCGTTTGAACACGTACCTATGGCAAACCGCAAACGTATAGACTTATAATATCTTCGGGCTTTTCCCCATGTTCTCCCTGGGATGAGTGTGTGGGAGGCCATGACAAAAATCGTCCCGTAACAAGGAAGGTATCCGGGGCAGTCAAAAATAGAGAGCACTCTGTTCTGGATCACGGCTCTGCGTGGAAGCCTAGAATGAAGAGGGTCTCTGTGAAACTGTTTTCATGGAAAAGGATTCTGGGCCTACTAAAAATGGAAAACAGATTTCCGTGGATTTTTTTCCGTGAGAGACATCGGCCTTTGACTAGCCCAGGCCTTGGGGATATTTGGATTGGCATAAGCGTGGCATGTACATGTACATGCAGATGCTAATGGATTTGTACAATGTGAGGTCGTTGAGGTGAGTGGGTATATTGGGGTCATTACGAACTATGACCCGGTGACCCTTCCCTCTCTCGGCATGTGACCCAATCATTGCAAAGATGACCGTGCTTGTTGGCAGTAAAGCATTTGCAACGAAAACTTTCCCGTCCATTTGGCAACTTCATTACGATGGGGGATTTGTTATAGGTCTGAGAATACTTTACACTGGAGAAGTAGGCCTAGACGTCTGTACTACAGGCACGAATCCAGTAGATTTTTTTAAAATTATTTTGATGTGAATATGAAACAACCATATGACTACAGATGAAGCATAAGCAGTTTACACACTAGCATGAAGTTAATTCGCCATACAGGTTCCTCAAGAACAGATGTTAATTCAAATTTAAATTGTTGCACGAACCTGCCCCAGACGTTCAGGGCAACTTAGGTGCGTTTATAGAAGATACATGCATTTTCCACCGTAAAGTCCATGGTTGTGACCGGTAAAATCATCAGTGCTAAGCATTCGAGGGCTTAACCGTGGAGCTATTAAAAAGGAACAGACACTGCACTATTGAAAGCAGACCTGTTTTCACATAGTACGACAACCGAAACTGAACAGGCCTTGTGTATATCGGATGCAGTCATGACCGCAACAAGTGACCGTGCACGAGCTCTTTTTCCTAGACCTAGAACAAACCTTCCAACGACTTCCGTCCTCAGACGTTTACACCAGGTTTTATTATCTTTGTTGGTTCGATCATGGTTTGATACTATTTTGCTTTTGACTTAATGTGAAAGTTACTGGTATTCCCGGTTACGTTTGTCTCAAATTTCTATTCGAACAGCAACAAGAGTGCATTGACACCAAACTAAAACACAAACACCGACAAAAGCATAAATTCCACCTCACAACCGCCCCACCTGAACGCGCTCCTCAATCATTAATTTGTTCACCCAATAATGAAACTGAACTCCATTATGCATGTTGATATAGGCCTACAGCCAACTCGATCCCGAAACTCAGTGTCGATGAAATCATATACCAATTAATTTTTAGACTGACATGGCTCGATATAACCTAATGAAACGAAACTTAATACATGTCATGTACACAAAAATACTGCTAAATAATCAACCGTTGTCGGTGAATGTCTACTTCACACAATCAAAATCAAATCCCTAAATCTGTTTCAGTAATATCTTTATCAAAGCATTTCTGTGACTAAAGGTTTTCACCGCTTAATATTTTCGAGTATTTTTCCTAAGAATTGCATGAGTAAAAACAAAAACAACGTTCTTACCTGTCGGATTTTCAAAATGCACCTCTGCAACGGAAGAAAAACCATCTTGATGTTTTCTTTAAAAAGTTTCAGATGAGTTGAAAAATATCTGCAAAATATGTTAACTTCAGTTGGTTTCTCAGGGAAGTAGGCCCTTCTAAAGTTTGGCCAGAAAAGATCCTCGTAAAATTCAGCAGTGAACTTGCAGCTTGAAGTTCAGCTCTACTAGACTGTGCTGCTTTCAATCGTCAATACTTCTGGTGAAGACAAGGCGACACACACTGTGATTAGGTTCTGCCCACTGGGTCAGTAACATCTCAGTGCAGACGACATTTCATTCTACTGAAAAGTAGCAGCCGTGGCTTCCGAATGTGGCATTTCTGGCGACAGAAACTGGGCAGAAAGCACCGACTGGACAAAAGTATTTTGAATGCAGGGACTCCAAACAACCAGAGAGTTCCTTTTGTGCAAGAAACTGAGTGCAACCTTGGAATCGTCTGCTCTGATCTGTTCGCGTGCACTCGTCCACCACGTGCTTCTGTTTATACTACGAGCGCCACTACAAGATGCGTGCAATTTTACTCTTCCCAACTTGCCGCGGCCGAACAAAGGCAATGCAGTTCTCTCTCGCGTGGCGCGCTATAAATAGCCGCTTACCCACTGCTTTAAAGGAGCAGCATCGCATGGAAAAATCTTTGCGGTTACATGAAGAGTGTTGTGAATGAATTACAGGAAAAGTACGTATTGAAACTACATTGCATGTTGTAATGTTTAATTTACATGTTATTCATTCTTCATGAAAGTGCTCACCGAAAAGAGATTCAGTTGAGATTGAGAAAAAGGAGAAAACTTGAATGGGAAACAGTTTAAATTATGATATGAAAAATAATGTTTTTGTTTATTGTGGTTTTTTTTTTGCTTAATGGGTTATCGTATTTGAAATAGTCGCAAAAAATGCACTGAACATTTTCTTTTCCGAGTAAACCAAATTTTCAGAGGATACAGTGTGCTGCATTAAGCTAAATTTGCATTTTGGCATTATGGCTATTTCGATGTAGTCAAAGCATTCTACTTGGCCATGATCTCTCTGTTAGTTACTGTTGAATTTTGTAAAGACTTTTTGGTGTTGCCCCTTTAAACCCAAGATTCCTCTACGGTAATATTTATGCTAATGAGCTGTAATCACAAAGCGCACTTACCATCGCAAAATCGACACAGATTGGTGAAGAGATAATAGTGCAATCAGTTTCCGCCATCAGCATGAGTCCACGGCACCAGCTGTGCGGAGAACAATGAACAATACCCCCAAATCTGGAAACATAACTATATCCTCATCAATAAACCGAGCCCTGGCCCGAACTATGCCATTTCATAGTGCCTTTGCGCAACCATGTGACACAGCATATATTTCCAGCATTTCCTGAACATAAGTTGAGTCCACAGATGAATTATTTGCATGTCATGATTACTAAATCATTCGGTCATTCCAGACCAACAAAGGTGAGATTTCACTTCCTCGAATAATTCCGTGAAATAGAGTGCACCACCTGAACACTGCACTTCCTAACTCAAGTTTCGCTGACTCAAATCGTGCATTGCATGACTTTTTTGTATTTATTTTCCAGAGCGGAAAAAATAGGTGTAAATTCTCATGACAATCGCTCATGACACGAAGTTTCCCCTGGAATTTCTGCCCGTTGGAGACAAAATGTCCATTTCCCAAGCAATGAAATATTCAATATGATATTAGAGTGTAATATTGAACGGCTGCTTTGTCTTCAGCAAAATCTGCGTTCAAAATCTTGGCTGCGCTTTTTAAAAGTAAAGACGGGCAGTCACAGTGAGTTTGGAAACAAAATACCAGGCTGACACAAGTTGACAACTTGGCATTGCAGAAATTATTTAGGTGGGACAAAAAGGGTCTACTTCAAGACCATGGTCCTCGATATGTCTTTTTATTTCGAAAATCTCTCGTTCCACCACAATTCTTCAACAGGAAATAATAATTTTCCCGCCGGACCTTATCTTTCTACAATTTGATTTCCTGCCCCTGCTTTAAATTAAAGCAGTAACAAACCACAGCGCCCTCTTGCGGTTACAAACCAGAATTACGGCGGTTCAACTAATCACACGACAGCGTACTGAACAGTACTGTACATGTACATGTACAATGACTATAACTTACTATAGTCGCGAGTAACCTTGAATTGTACCTGCACTTTTGAAGAGTACCGCTGCCATCATATGCCAGGAAAATGTTTTCAATCCACAGCACGATATCCGCATGACACACAATAGCATCGATTAGTTCAGACAGCATTTTCTTCGAATAATTTTATTCACTAATGCCATTATGGTGTCCACGGAAAACACATCCTACAACTGAATATTCTCGTCCATGATACAAAATTACACAACGGTGGATTATCGTACAAATTGACATGGCATTTTGTACAACATGGTTACAAATAATAAAAGTAATAGTAACCAAGGCGAGATAGCATAATTTATATTGAAACAATACGCATTAGGCGAAGATCAGATGGCAAGAAAAATATCTCGGGTAAAAAGTGACTTGGTTGGTTGAATTTTGTGACATACCAAAACTTAAAAACTTTTTTTACGTCAAAACTGGCATTTTTAACTTTGTCAATTCATTCCAGAGGCAACATCTCATCTGGAGTGCGGATTCAAATGGATATCCAATCAAATTACGACTTGTCCGACATTTTAACCTGAGGGACAAAATGGAAGTGTTTCCAACAATATCAACGAGCGAAGTCTGCAACTAGGACACAAGCTTATTGCTCTCGGCGGACATGAATGCGAATCCTTTCAAAATATTCATAACCCAGTTAGAGGAATTAAACAATGGGTACTGAAATTGAATTAAAAAAATTGAAATTACAAAATGTCACTGCGAGAAGGTTTGTAAGTTTTGATTTCTTTTTAAACATTATACTGCTGTATAAGCGGTAACTTCCAACCAATTACTCCTCATATCATCAATATTTAACCTGTTCAGACACTTGCAGTGACTCTAAATTGTTTCAGTCGGGAGAATCATTGTAGCGATTGGACTGCTCGTTGAGTCAATTTGATAATAAAACAATTTCCCAAATTTAATAACTAGATTGTGCTTCTGCAAGTCTAAATTCAAAGCAGAAAAAACACTGGTAATGTAGCACATTCATTTGATTAGCATGATTCCATTTATAATGCAAAATACACACTGTGTATTTAACACGGATTTATGATTCAGCGTTCTGTGTACTTATGTTTCAAATGAACCTCTTTGGGATGTGACTACGAAAAGCAATGAGAACATGTGACTTAGTCTTACATAACCAAATAATATGGTCAATCTTTTATGAATGTTTGGCCTTGAAATGTTACATGATGAATACTAACCGCAAGTATTATTCCTTTCACCGAGACAAAATGCTTTGAATTTCAAAAATAAGGAGTGGAAAAAACATCTACCTCAGCACCATTTAAAAAAACATTTTCGGCAGAATAAAAAAATCCTAAATCTTTCCAATTTATTACTACAATTTATAAGTTTTTAAAAATATTTAAATGCTTTGTGTTTTCATCCATTCCTTGATTAAGATTGGTTAAATTCTAATTATATATGGTTTCTTTTTTTATAATAATAAATATGTACATTATTTACACTATTTACCTTTGTACAGGCTTTTTTAAATACAGATTAATTTTAATACTGGCTTGATACAGCGTGCCAAATACTCATTACAAAGTGTAAAAAACCTACATTTTCAAATGGAATAGGCGTATTTCGAATAATTTACTCTGTCAACTGACTTTTGAAAATGCTGCTAAATGACAGAAAGTTAACATTTTTTTTTAAGACAGTAAGTTTAACAGTTATACCAGGTTCAGTGAGAACAACTAATTTTAAAATTCACACCAAGTGTCTTTTAAGAGATGACTGTCTAAAATTTGAAGGAAAAAAAAACAAACACCTGGAGCCCATGCAAAGTCTTAGTCTAAAAACTGGGCCTGATTACGAGTACAGAGATCCAAGTTCTTTTTTCTACTAATTTGAGGTGCCCCTGTTCAATCACTTACCTCTCTAGCCCTGGCCAAAGAACTAGGAGTGGCTTCCCCTTTGCCTAAAATATTGACAATGTGCCTGAGGCTCAACCAATAGTAACCGTTAAACTTGCCTGGATGAATAATGCCCCCTTCCTCTCATTACCAACATTAAGGCCATATTTTAAAAATCTAGGAACCCCCCTGAGCATGTAGACTAAATCGGTTAAAATTTGCTTTTGGGGAAAAACGGGCTAGAGTTAAGAAAAACTGAAAACACCACATGTTGGTGTCAATGTGACAAAACACTCAATAATGCCGCACATGACATAGATCTTAAAAAACTGCAACTGTAAAGCAGGGTTTAAAGTTGTTGTTTGCCAAAGTGGTGTTAAGTTCTTGACACAAAACTTGGTGAACAAATCTTTACACTAAGCACAGACTGGCCATTTTTTCGAAGTGGCAAATCTTGCTTGTCTATCAGCAAGTGCTGGGGTGATCGTCAAGGTAATCCAAGGTTTGGTCTAGATCCTCAACCTCCTGGGATTTCAAGCTGCTGTGGACAGATTCAGTCCCCTCCCCAAGATTAATTGTTATCCTCAGCTCTGAGTCTGAGAGTGCTTCAGTGAGTGCATCACCCAGTGTGTCCCTGTGTGTGTCCCTATCCCCGCCTGGGAGGTCACAGCAGGCCCCAGCCAGGGGCGTACTGCTTGGATCCTGAGGGAGGTTTGGAGGGTTCAACGGTGTCCTCTCAGTGTCTGTGCACTGAGATTCGTCGTCCCGCTCTTCAGCTGTGCTGTCATTGTTGACGTTGGGATCGCTGTCAGTGTAGCATTGGCATTGACACTGGCATGCAATGAACGCTGCAGTCTCGTGACTGTCAGTTGTGATGCAGCAGTCCGGGTCATCAAGGTCAGCACAGGAGGCGTGGTGGCAGTGGGGAATGCTGCCTTCACTGGCAGCCATCTTTTTTCCCTCCAGCACGCCTTCCTCCAGGCACGCTCTGTTCTGCTCGTCTTCTTCCACGCTGTGCCGTTCCACGCTCACCTCGCTCTCCGTACAGGTGTGCTCACCCCGGCTGCCACAATCGCCATGGTTACTGTCATCGCGGAAGTCCCTCATTGGGATGCTCTCCTCGTTGTGGTGGGGCACAGGCATAGTTCGCCCGTCAAATTCCGTCCCAAACAGGACCCAATTCTGGGGATAGGTACCCCCTAAGGGATCAGGAACCTTTTTGGATCGGCGGTAGCGTGCCATGAAGAGAACGCAGTTGATCATAAAAGCTAGGATGGCAATACAGAAGATGCCCAAAACGATGTACATACCAATCTCTAAGGGGCTAAGGGATTCCTCTGTGTAAGGATAATCACTGGTATCTTCCTCAGAGCCATCAATGTTAGCGTTGTCAGCTTGATCAAATTCATCAACGGGATCGTAAGGAAATGGAATGTCGATGGGGATGGATATGATCCCACCTTCCGATTTTGTGCCTCCGCCCCCTCCTCCACCATGCTTTGGTCTCTTCTTGTCTGGGTCATAGTCACTGCGTACCACACCATAATCCACAGAAGCTGCTTCAGGAGTGAGCCGGATCCGTCCGTGGCTGCCGTCTGCATTTCCGAGCAAGTCCTCGTCCATGCTGCTCGGCCACCACTGCTTGGGCCGGTCGGCAAAGGAGACGTTGACGGGGATGACGTCGAAGGCAAGGGCGCCATTGCGCTTGCGGCGCTGGCACTCAGGCGGGAGCGCAACCTCCAGCATGAGTGTGGTAGAGCCCTCCCTCACAGCGATCACCGCGGGGTGGTGGGGTGTGGACCCGGGGCTTTTAGTGACCATCTCTGGGTTCAAGGTTGTGATGACGGCCTCGAAGTCTTTGATGTCAACGTCCTGCAGCGCCACTTCCGTGCCGTCATCAAACTCCAATCTCGCATCCATTATAGCTTCCTGATGGGCAAAGTCCAGGGGAAAAAAAATTGAATGTAAGGAAGAACAGAATTCAATATGATATCTTTTGTTGCATTTCCCCTTGCCTTGCACTGAGCTGGTCATGATTACGGAAGTAATATGCTTGGAAACATACTTGTATCTAAACATCAAAATTATCAAAATACACCTTCCAAACTTTATCTGGATTAAAATCATTTCTGTCCAACTTAAACCTCTTGCTGCCGGGTGGAATTTGAAGTTGAATGACGTGAAACTGGGACAGTTTCCATTTTCAAAATTCTTTTAAAAATCATAACTTCATACTGGACATTTACACCCACACAAATGATTGTTTGGTGGCTACTCTAATCTAACAGACAACATCTATTGATGCCCGAGTATTTCAGCCAGGCCTGCCGTCTGGTAAAAAAAGCCCAGATTGCGTGGCGTTACATAAGTTTCTTTTGTTCCCCAAACTGGCACAGTGCGCGGCTGGTGTCTTATCAACAGGGGCCAGATAAGCGTGCAGCAGTATTGTATTGCTCAGCACTGGAGCACTTTTGTCCCCGTTGGTAATCCGTTCGCGCTGAATGCCACAAACAGAGGTATAATCTTTCAAAACAATGACGGATTTCCTCCTCTATTGAGAACTGAAAAAATGTTAGCAATTCCCAACAGCTCGGTCTTTTGTTCTGAGTACGGTCTTTTGTTATAAGGCCTAGCTCTTTTGTCTGGTTTCGGGCTCCCTGGTTCTGTGTATAAAGCCTAAGTGCCCAAACCAGGCTCCCTGGCAGCATAAAGTTAAGGCTGGTTCATACTTTGCATGAAAGCAGAAATGAATGTGAATTTGTGACGTCAGATCAAATATTGCAAATTCCTAAAAGTTCAACACATTTCAACTCAAAATTTTGCTACAAATTTTTTGTGACGTCAAATTCGTTCGCTTTTACCTGAAGTATAAACCAGCCTTTGATCTGTGCCAGAAACCTACTCCTAATGTATGTGCATGTGTGCACTCATTCAGATAAGCAATTCAGGATGTTAACTGAACTGTGAACTGGTTGCCATGGATGTACCACTTTTCACAATGAGGCAGCAGTTCTAAACTGAATGACAAAACTCTGTGCGATGCACTCTAGGCTAATTGAGACAGAGTTGACAATTCACGCACCTGGAACTCAGCAAAGAGTGCCCTGTTGGAAGAGACCCTGGTCAGGCTACGGTCTCTCCCACTGTTCTCAGGGGCAAGAGGCACCGATTGCAGAGCGAGTCCGGAGACCAGACCAACGTGGAGCTCAGACACTTCCACTTTGTTGTCTGACACTGCAATGGTAGCCTCGCCCAGCACCTGTTGGCCGTCTTGACCTATGACCTGTGCCAAAGGAGATGAAAAGAGGCAACTGATGTGTTGGTTTGTTTTTACAAAAAAAATTCAACATTTTGGGTATTCCAAATGACAAGTTCTGTGTTAATAAATTAATGAGAAGAATACATAAAATTTGTGCTGACAGAAATAAGCCAAAGCCCTTTCCAGAAAGCTGGCATTCTGGTAAATGCCTTGAAAATCTGTGTCTTTGTTATTTAACCATAGAAGAGTTGGGGAAAGGGGATTGATTCTGCCCAACTTTTTTATGGTTAAATCACAAGGACGAAATCAGCACACCCCACCTTGACGTTTCCTCCAATGTCATTTTAGTGTATTTTTTCATCCACCAAGTCTTCATTAGTCATCTTTTGGAAGTAACATCTTGTGGTTATTTGCACATCAACAGACTGATTGTGCCAGCTACGTCACATGACCTTTAGTGGGTATCATAGCAAAGTGTGCCATAAATATTGTTTACCAAAAATAAAGCCGAATTTTGGCATAGTGCTCAGCACATCAGTAGTCTGATTACTTTACTGACCGTTGGCTTTAGTTTAGTAAAAGGCATTGACGACACACTCTGCGATGGGACGGCACCATGTTTGCTGATGTTTGATACCCACTCTTGGTCATGTGACTTAGCGGGCGCAATCGGTCTATTCTGTCGAAGTCAGACATTCAGTTCTCACGCCATGCCCATTTTTTTCGAGACAGGTCAGCAAAACTGCATACTTATTCCACTGACTTCCCCAATGCACATGGGCCAACATGCACGAGGCCTTGCACTTCCAATGACCGTAACAACAAAACCTTAAGCTTGAATTAGTCGAAATTTGCACTGATAGTGTCTGCATGTGTATGTTTCATTAGGATTGTGCACTGGACAGCTGAGTTCTGGGCGGAGGGGGGATCCCAGCTCTTTTAGGGTTAATCGAACTATACCATCTCAGCAAACACAAACCTGCACTTTCACATGTGGACTAGAGAGGGCGGTATACATGGGCATTACTTAGGGATCAGAATCGTCACTGCTATAGCAGTCAGGCAAGACAATCACAGCAGGAACTGCTCTGGGAAGTTACTTGCTGAGCAAAACTTGGTTAGGGACCAATCACAAATCACAGAAAGCACAGGTGGTGACCACTTTTTGCTGAGAAGGTATTTTTTGGGCTTAGCAGAGTATTGAATTTGAATTTGGAAAAACATTTATTTCAACATTGCCCTACAAAGACACATAGGTAGTACATTGCTATACTAAAAGACAAGAATGCACGTATTTAGATTCAAAAGGCATTTAAACAATTAAATTATTACAAATAATATTAACACTTAAGCACAAAAACAGAGGGCAATATCTAGGCAAGTGGGTGAAGCTAAAAGCTTTTGTACCCCGACCTGGGAAGGACAAGAACAAGGACTATACAAACAGTAGATATATGGGAAGTACAGGGATCAGATATACTAGGAGTACTTCTGAGTTCAGCAGCTCAGCAAAATTGTAGACTTTGAGGGTCTTTTTCAATATATTTAACTTGGCAGGATATCAAATAATTTTCATACACCTAAAGTAGAGTATAATGCTGTGTCTTAGAAAAAATGTCATTGAAGCTACAATTCAACGACTGAAACTCCATGTACAAAAGGTTTCCTCACGTCTTACCTGGATTTGGGTCATCCCTTCTGCCAGACCTGTGACCCTTGTGCCTTCCACAAGAATGATGGTTTGATCTACAGCTTGTAGTTGGTGTCGGGTGTGATGAGTCACATGATGGCGTATGTCGTCCCCGTACAAGTACTGCTTAAGACCGGTAAGGCGCGGGACTGTCAACATACAGAAGAGAACAATATCTTGTAGTGAAATAAAAGGTTTGGCCTATAACAATGTGTGGCATGCCGACTGACTGGGTCAAGTAAAATGTTTAGCACTAAGGACTTTCAGAGCATGGATGCACAACAGAAGCTTAGTTTTGGGGAAAAAGAGTGAAGGTCTAGTTGGCCTACTTTTTTGGCCTATTTTAGTTGGCGTACTATGGAAATCTTTTCAATTTTTTTCTTTAAATATTTCAGAGGACTCCAAAGCTGGAGCTTAAGTTGAGCCAGCAGCCGATTTCACGAAACTTTACACAATGGCGTAACTCCACTTAGTAGAAAAAAATGTGTGGCAGGTTTGTACAGTATGCACGTCAGTGTAGGAGATTTACATGGGAAGTCCACATCGGGAGTCTGCATTGGTGGTCTGCATTGGTAGTCTGCATTGTAAATCTGCCTGGGAAGTCTGCATGGGAAGTCTGAGTGTACAACTCTGTAATGGACGAGTTGTCTCCTCACCTGTATTTGCTTGCGGAGCATAAAACCTCGTGTATACGTCCACCTTGGCTTGCTGGTACCGCAGTTTGCATTTCCCCTTAGCAGTGTTATCCCTTCCGGTGTCTGGTTGGAGGTTACCGGGACCTAACAACCCCAATGTCTCCGCCCCTAAGTCCAACGTTTGCTGGGCATCCCGTCTGGACCTGAAATTCATTTCACAAGATAGACAACAAAACAGTGAATGTCAATTTCCAACAAAGCTTCTCAATCTTCTTCGCTTAATTTTGACTTGTGGAAATATACAACTGTACTGTACTACATTTCACCACATTGACAACAGTAAATCGGAAGAAAGTCCATTCTGCATGGATTCCAACTTTATAAATCAGAATAAAATGTGGAAATGTGAAAACTACAGTTTGTTCATGCCGCCCTCTATTGACAAAGATAAGCTACTGACATGAAAAACGTGTCATTTACAATGACTTTTACCTTTTCTTGAATGAACACTTCTGTGGTGTACTTATTTCTTTTGTACTGACAAGATTTGATAAAGGCTCATTAATCAAATGCTATCCTTTTTTCTGTATATTATACCTGAGCAATATTACAATTTCTGCATTTCTGTACTTGTAACTGTAAATTCTTTGCTCTCATATCATCATTCTCACTATAGCGGAAAACCGTTAATGTTAGAATGCCTTTGTCATACCGAGAGCGCTGCCACATATCCAGCTCCCTTCTTAGTCCACATAGCAATGGTATCTTATCTGATTCACTTCTTATACTTTTTACGGCAGCAACCCGCTAGCAATTTGGTTTTCTATCTTCAGCAATACTTGTCCAACCCACCGATTTTGAGTAGCAGCTGGGATCTTCCACCCTCTGATCAGGCTCAGTTTGGGGTCGGACAGCACAACCTCCAGCGGCAACTCAGGGTACCAGACGTTGAATGCCTTGTACACCTCCTGCCCGGCAAACGACACGCGAATCTTCTTGCCGACCGCACCGCCCGTTTCGGTCCCATCCACATAGAGGGCACTGCAGTCCTGCTTGACCTGTGGGCAAAAAATGATGTGAGTCAATTCTCACACTGCAGGAAAGTCTACGATGAAGTTACAGAGTGACTTGGAGAAAAATTACTATCTTGTGATTGTCACAGTTTATTAATTCAAGTCAGCCTAAAAAAAATATGTGTGTATGTATGTATGTATGTTCATGAAGGGTTACTTCATGAACATACACACTGTACAAAAACTAATCACAAGAGGGCTCCTCTATGTTTAACCATTTGTACTCCCTCCATATTAAAATCCATCAACATGACGGACCCTTTGAGTCCACATGGAAATGTGCAATCGAATTGAGCAACTTTTGATGAAAATAAAATTAAGCTTCAGCACAAGCAATGATTTGATGACGCCTGACCTTTTCAGTTAGTTTCACTAGCAAATATGACGCTCAGAATTGCAGGCCAGGTCAAAAGACATTCCTCTGATTGACCTTTCGCATAATACGTATTAAGAGCATTCATCAAAAAATAACAAACTACACTAGAGGAAATAAATAACTTGATTGCTTAACAGTCAGTAAAGAGTTGCATAATAAACCTTCATAATCTTAATGTTGGAGCAATGTTCCACAATTTGAATCTCCCTATGGACACGCTAAAGAGAACACCTGTCGTTTAATTTTTATTTACCACCCAGATCATAAAATGTTGTACTAGTTTTATGATTATTAGTTTCATCAATAAACCATCCAGGCCAATGCCCAGTGAATTTCAATCACAGAGACAAATTTCCTCTCAGGTAATCTGAATAACCTCCAACATCAGCTACTGTGAAATTACCAATTTGGATTAACCTCCAACAAAAAATTTAGTCAGATAGGTTTTTTTTTTTCTTTTTTACGATCCTGATGATTAAAAGGGTTATTTCATGGTGCTCTGTACAGTCCAAATTCGGAAAGCTTTGACTGGCTGCAAGCTAATTTCACGCTGAAGGACACTCGGATATTTGGCTCAAAATTGGTGACCTCCAGAAAGTTTTTTATGAGTTGTTGACGGAGGGCCATTTCAAGTTGTTAGATATCAGGGAAAACATGATGCTGACCAAACAAAGGTCTTTTCTAGAGGCCTCTAATACCCCCCCAACAAAGATACTGACAAATGGGGGGAACCATCAGCACAGGGCTGGGAAACACAGTTGGTAGGACAGCAACAGTGGTTTCAAAAGGCCCATGGTCTCCTAAAGAAACTCTTCCTTCTCGGGAAAAAAATTTGCAGTACAAGTGGTGCCCACAAGAGGGAAAACCTTTTTCACTTTGCAAGATCATCTTTGATTCATATTTGAAGTCAGGCTGTGTGTGAAATAGGCACTGCTGTCAAATGGCTAGGGCTACTCTCCATGCTGAGCTAATGGCAAAAAGCAAAGCCACTGACACAAAATGCCCTGTATAACATCAAAAAATGGAGGACCCCAAAGGATTGTGGGACATGAAGTGTGCAAAGGATCTGCACAGAAGATGAAACCGTGACTTGGATAACTATGGATGTTATAATGAAGTTAGTCAGAGCCAAAAAACTATGCAGCAGGGTGCCTTGTCATGTTGTTAACTGCAGCAAGTTACCTTGAGGACATCAGGATCCAGACTGGTACACTGTGCAGAGGCGGTGATGTTCTGCACCTGTCCAGACTGCGTCACTGTGACAACGCTCATGGGCAGCGATACCCTCTCGCCGTCCAAGACGGCCGTGTTGACGATGTCATCCGCCTGTGAAACAGAGAGACAGGAAAAGGGGCATTAAGCAAGCGGCTCAGAAATGATCTGTTTAATGCACAGGAAAGCCTGTTTGCAGCATCTCCATTCACAACGAGAATATCCCAGGTTGCGTAAGGGTATTCCTTGGGCAAAAATTTTGGCATGCCTCAACAATGAATTCAATGAGTTTCATTCATAACTTCCATCGCATTCAATGCGAAATGAAGATTTCTCTTTCCAGAATGTAAAGAAAAGTTTCTGTTAAACAGGTTTTGAAAATGAAACAAGCTTTATTAATGTGTACATTTGTTTGGCTGAACAATGTTAAAATGTTCACCAATATTTTGATGTCAAATCTTGCAAAAATGAGAACTAAAAATTATCCTTGGCCTGACAAAGGAAGGTACGTGTAGTAGTGTTGGGAGATATTTTTCAGGCAGATGTCATGTACTTTTGAGTAGTGATGATTAAGTGTAGAGAATATGTCATTCATTTTTCAAACTGCATGTGATGTTTCAGCGTGCATTTATTACAACTCAGGTACATACAAGTATTGACCCTGAACAAGTTCAACTGGGCATGCTTTTGCACGACACATTCTAGTTGTCCTTCAAACTGGAAGACAAACAGAGTGGGAAATCTGTATCATTTTCATTAGGGGCTTTGAGTATGGCGTTTGGAAATACCTCACGATTGCTTAATTTAACTTGTTGCTGAAAGTGTTTTCTTTGCTTAGTAAACACCTATGCCCTGTGAAATTTGGACACCCTTACAGCATTATCCCTTGTTGGTCAGAGAAGCGCTGTGTCACATTTCTGGCGAGACGTTCTGGCAGCAGGGCAATTAAGTGTGACGCCACCGCATGCACCTCAGGTAGGTTTTATTGGTTGAGGGGAATAAGTTTGGGTGAGGGGTGCACACAAAGATCAGCAACAGGTGTGTGGGGTGGGGTGGATAGACGCTGAGTCTCCGACCGAGTGTTCGTCAGTTTGGGGGAGGGGAGAAGGGGGAGGGGAGAAGGGGAAGGGGAGAAGGGGAAGGAAGGATATTTTGGAGGGTAACTCACCACACCGTAAACACCTGTGGTCAGGTGCTAACTGGTTTGGTGGCCACAAAGGATTAGGGAGTCCAGTGCCTGGATTTAAATGCAGAAGTCAAAGTTCGAAGCCTGATTGTAGGAAAGCTAACACTGACTTGAGCACTTGGAAGCTTGTCTGAAATACAGTGTACCAGTCTAAGTTTTGCAGACTGACTTGGCAACTCTTAATCAGGGTGTGTCAGTGTTTGGAACGGTGAAGGTCACTTTGAAACACCAGGTTTGATATTATGGTAACAAAAAATTATAACATCTCATGACCGTCTTTTGAACACTTGATCATCATCATCCTGAGGTGATAAAAATCTGGCACCATGGAAGGTGAAGGCAGTGACAAGGGTTGTATTTTAGGAGCAGCACGGCCTTCAACAGCTAATCTGGTCACTGCCTCATGATGCTGGGCATCGTAAGGCAAGTTCAAGCAGTGACCATACTAAACTACAGTTCAACTTACACCACCCGAATGATGGATGGTTTGGACTATCCAGTTGACCATTTAGACCAGACCTTGGGGTATGGTCGCATCACTGGTTATCAATAGCCGATTTCATTTATCATTACTGAGAGAACCATTCACGTGAAAATAATTGATCAAGATTTCAATAACTATGTACGTTGCGAGAGTCGCAGCCAATGGTGAAATGTGAATAACAAGATTTAAAAAAAAAAAAGGCTGACTAGGGTCATTCGCTGTGTAACTGAAATGCACATGTGCAGCGTTGAAAAGCAACTGACTACTGGTTGAGCTGCAGTTTCCTCCTGAACTTGCCCGTGGAATGCCATGTTCTAGTCTGGTTCCACATTAGCACATGCAGTGATGGCAGCTCCTGTGCCTGTCCACAAACCTAAATCACAAGACAGCCCAGCCGGCCGCCAATGTTTAAGCCACGTTAATAATGGTGGATTTTCTCCCTTCACATTTTTTGGAGGGGGGATGTATTCATCCAGACAATGTACTTTTGAAATTTGACAACTAGAAAGGTCATCTCCATGTTTATATGCAAACACAGGAAGTGACACAGCTTTTAAGGATTGCTGAGATTCAAATATACAGTGTGCAGGTTGCCCTTTATAGACTGAATGTACTCTATGCCAAGTGTTTCCTGAAATCCCACCAGGAGGAATCGTAAAGGCTTGTTACAATAGGATTTTCAAGAAGGCACATGCAGTCTTGCCACTTTAACCATTTGACCATCAAGCTTGCTCACACTACAAGGCTCGAATGGTATAGCCAGCTGTTCTGTCTGTACGCATACGCCTTCCCTTTTTTTTAATGAAAAAACATTTCCCAAAGACTTCATTACATTCAGCAACGCTCTCGTAAAAACCTGGATTGTCCCCTTGTGTAGGCAAATCTTGTTATCAGAATGGACAAGTTCAGTTTTCCATCAGTATGTGCCCACATTGAAGCAGGTCCCAGGTCATTCAGGAACAGATATGCGCTTGTGTCGCCGTACGCCAACTCCCATGATGCGTGTGTTCTCTGTTCTCCAATGACCTTGAATTTTTTTGGAAATACTGAACTTGCTGCTTAGGTGCTGCATTAACACATGCTCACGTACAGGTCACAATTGCACATTCAATACAGTTTTGACTGATACGGTGTTGCATCTTGCCAAAAATACCGGTACGAGAACACGTCTACAAGTACATGGGTGTAATGCCACGGTAGTGACGGCCTCTCCTTGGATTATGCTGGTATCAGATGTATTTTCCTGAAGAGGATTTCACCTTCCTAAAGAAACTGGCAACCCCACATCTCGTGTCTGGAGATTAGGGGTTGCTCCTGACGCCTACATTTTAACAACAAAAGAATGAAAGACATCACTGGGATTTTTTTTTACCCAAACAACGGGGATCACAGACTGCCCAGAAGTGGAGGCCACAGGTACTGTTGTGACGATGGTGGTAGTGTGCTGCTCTTGTTCGTAGTCGATGCGCCAGTTGGCAAGCCGAGAGCTGGAGGTGGTGTTCTCCACTTCAAACTCGACAGTGAATGCGGGGACATCTGCCAAGGCTTCACTGAATTAGGAAGGAGGGAAAAAAAAGATTGGGAAATTCAGTTTCCTTGAAGTTACACGGAAAACGATAATGTCTGGGAAGAAACTCTACACACCAGCAAATTGGAGGGCTGAAGACTGTGATGAATGAAGCTTCATGCTCAGGTTTTGAGGAAAAAGAGGTGTTACCAGTTTTGCACATTCTCCTGAAGATTGGTTAAACGGTTTTATGCATGAAGCTGAAAAGGACACTGCCTGTCTGTACACATTCAACTGAAAACTGAACAAATGCAGTGTGTGCTGTTTGTAGACACAAACAAGATGTGTGTGTGAACACAGCATGTCCTACCCAGACCTTGTAAATTGGCCAAATGGCAACTATATGGTATAGTTCTTGCATGGAGCTAACGGCAACATTACACTGCCAATACACATTACATTGTAGTTATTAGAGAGAAATACCATGTTTGAATAAGTTTTACTGAGTTTTCCCTTCACATTCACTGACTGACAGACCTATTTCTCTGCCCTATGTCCTACTTATTCACAAAATATATATGTATTCTTGACAAGAATTTATAAAATTTCAAGTAGAGCTGGTTGGATTTTTCCAATATCCTCCGACAGAAACAGCTGTTTATATGCCCTGTTTCTCACGTTTCAGTGAAAGAATCGAACATCAGTTACAGGAAACTGAAGTTTGTCATGCAGAACTAGTAAGAACCTTATTTTAACCTACATGTCAAGACAAATCTGTCACAGTTGAAGTTGTCATGGCCCTGTTCAAATAAATGGCGCCGTGGCAACAAAGGCAGTGAGGGAAAAAGAAGGATTAAAAAATGGAGGCTAACAAAAGAACTGCAGGAAAATAAAATGATTGTGCTGTGCCAGCTCAGAGTTGCCGCATGTTTTTTTTTATTCACTTGAAAATGTCTGATAATGATCACACAACACAGGCATGTGTTATCATCGTGGGTCCTGTTATCTGTCGCAATCTTATCGCTGAAGACAATCTTTTATAGATTTTTTTGTGTGATTACATTTCAAAATCTTTCCCCCAAACCAAAAAGGTTTGGGGAAAAATTCTACCCTCACCAATTTATTTGTGTAATCACAGTCTCCCTGGGTTACATTGAGGCCAGATTAAAAAAAAAAAATAGGGAGGCATTTCTGGTCTTTGCAGAAAAGAACACCAAAGAGGGAGAACATGCCCCAAAGAGTGGAGGACGATTTCTTTCATCACACCAAATTAACTGCCATGAGCACACTTGACCCCATTTGACCTCCACAGGCTGTTTTCATTTTCTCTCCGTCTTCTTGGACCCTCTGAGGGTTTGATCCAACCAGATAAATACTGAGAACAGGGATTTGAGTGGGGGTATTTTAGGGAATAACTTCAATACTTCGCGTAATTTGGTCGCAGAAAACAATTTTGTTTACTGAATCTTTACTCACCGCTCATTTCAGCGGCAATCTTGAGGGAAATGTATCCATGTTTCTTCCTACTCCTGTGTCAGGAATTTGTAACGCTGCTTACATATTTTCTAACACAATAAATCTCAAGGATACGGTGTCAATGCAGAGTATACAGTATATTAGGAAACCTATCAAAGTGACACCTTATGGGTTGCTTGGTTGATTCAAATTAGCATAACTTTTGAAGGCATCTCTCTTGAAATAGTTATTGAAAATGAAATGAGTTGTAACTTGTAAGGGCAGTTTGGTGTGTAAATTTTTTATTTGGAAAAGGTGCGTGGAAACTGTACATGAAATGAAGGTAATTGTTGTACATGTAATTCCCTCTACTGTGCTTTAAAACTCATGTGTTGAGATATGGCATAATTACAGTAAACTCTTGATAACTCAGAGTCGGTTAACTCGAAACTCCGGTTATCTCGATGATATTCTTCATTCCTGCCCAAGGAATAGGCTTTTACATGTATGTACAAACTCAAAATGCTCACACCACTACATCTGCTTAACTCAAAGTTTTTAAAGGCAGATCCAAAAAGACTGGTGCCAAATTACTGACAATGAGTAGAAAAAGAAAGTGTAGACTTTCATTACAAGTCATTTCTGCAAACCGCACTTTGTCTTTTTGCATGAGGACACAAGCATGCTTGCCGCCAGTGCCATTGTAATCGACTCGTCGCAACCACAACCAAAACAAATCCCAGCTTTCAAGCAAGCCTGATTGCCATCGCGGCCCAAATGTAGCCCGCACACAAGCAGTCCAACCTTTACTTCTTTATGGTGGCCATGTGATCACTTTGAAGGAAGCTTTGTGTGTGCCACGGCTAAAGCCTGGCTGCCGCTGCCTGCCCAATTGCAGCACTTGTGTGCCACTCACATGCTGACTAACATGCATTCCTGGCACGGTGCTGGAAATGCTGTTTTGCATCGCCAAATTTCACTCCGATTTTTAAAAAAGGAAAGGTAATAATAAGGGAATTAAAGACAAACACACACAAATAAATTTTCTTCAGTTTTTTTAAAACTCAAACGTTTTGAAACGCAAAATGGTGTGCCCTCAAGCGATTAACAAGGAAAGACCATGTGTCCAAACAGGAAAACCCAGGGCACGCAAGCAAAGGGCTGTGCACTTCGCACTGCACAAAAAAGGTACAGAGTTTTGGTGGTTTACAGTTTACTTATCAGTAGAATAGAAAAGTATATGTAACAAAAACATGAAATCTCAGCAAACTGATTTTTAGAAGAAATTTATTCTTGGATATAAGGAAATAACCACTTATCATGTCTCCAACTGCCACTGCATCAAGTAGGGTTACTTGTGCACTGTGCGTGTATGTGTGGGCAAGACATGGGAACTTTCATTAGCTCGAAATCCGGATAACTCAAATTTTTATCTATTCCCCTGCTGTTTGAGTTATCGAGAGTTTACTGTATGAAGAAAATACTTATGTCTGATAACTCCAATGTGGAATGACAACAAATTTCCTCAAACCGTTGGTTTGAGGAAATTAACCAAAGTAGCAAACCAGCTGCATGGTACCCCCGCAACTATACAGTGTTTTTTTGCATCTGGCCACGTACCTGTATGATTTACTCTTCTTGAACTATATTACATGTAACTCTGATTTGATTACAGACCGGCTCGGAGTTTTTCAATTCTTCTAGCCAATTTCCGAGGGTTTTTTTGGGTGGGAGGATTCAGTGCAGAGATCGGATGTTATGGCTGAGGTAAACGAGAAGGTACTCCGGATGAAAGTCTATAGCTCTAAGATCAGGGGAGCAAGCTTCCGAGTGCGGGTGGCTCAAATTGGAAAGGATCGCCTTGCAATTGGCCCAGTTTGTTCCCGCAATCTATTCCACTCTGAGTTTGGTTTGGGGAGAAAAAAACCTGACGGAGGTGGGTCTCCGGGAACTTGGAGTGTAATTACAAACGGAAGGGCTAAGTTTCAAGAGTTTTTGTTATCAGAATCTAAACTAATGGAACCAGTTAACAGTTGTATGTATTTGTGTCTCCCTCTGTAGACTCCAAAAAGGTTGTTTCACTTTTAAACTTTATCGTTAGCAAATGGTCCTATCAGCGTGCCACTAGCTATTTCCTTTTTTCTTTTTACGATTTGCAAAGTAGCTGCAAGGGAATGATTTACGACAGACTTTGTTGCTTCATAATGTCACCGAGGTTCCAAGAAACACTGTGCTCCTGGAGCATCTGGCTACTGCCATGAAATCAATGTTTCAAGCCTTGAACTGGCAAAAGAACAAAAAAAGCTAAATACTCAGACAGCTTCAACTTTAACCTCTGTGCTGATTGCATTCGGCATAAATCAACCCCTCCCCCAAGAAAAAGCCAGCCTGAATTTCTGCCCCTTACATGCTTGCCCCCTTGTGTATTCCACTGTGATGTAATTTTTTTCTCAGTCTGGTAGCCCATGTCTAATCTCAGTCTCCTGCTGCCCAAGTTACAAACAGCTGGCTTCCCTTAAGTGCCATGCAGTCTGAGGCATAAAGACGGTATTTCATCAAGGGATGGAAAGTTCAGCTGAACTCATTTTCTAGCTAAGCCCTCCTTTAAATCTTCTGGGGGAGCGCTGGCGTCGCTTTATCTGAGGACTTGCTCTCCCCTTTATTTTTCATTTGTCTGGTGAGTACAAACCAACCGAACTAACAAGACATAAGAAGTATTTATAGCATCCCAGTGGGGTCTTAAATAAAAACCCACTTCAAATTCATTTTTAAGCGAATCCAAACAACAAAGTATTAAATCTCTGAGAAATATTCCCAGACAGGTTTTCGTCAGATTTGTTTAGGCACTCCAAGCCAAGCCCTTTTTCAAAGACACTTGATTGTAGAGTTAATCCAACAAAGTGAATAGTGTCACAGAATCAACATCAGAAGTTGATATTTTTTTAATTTGCGTGTGTTCTTTCTCTGGGTGGTGCCTAAGATTTACTCAGTTTACATTTTTGAGTTGCATACAATGTACGCTGTTCAATTTATGAATTGCAATCTGAGCTTCACTACAATTATACTTCTGCTTGACTCATTATACTCAGACAGGACCAATTTCAAAAATATTTTTCCCGACCCTAGTTCTCCAAATCTCTGATCCTCTGACATCATGTTTCCCAGCCAAGTAACTGCACAGCCCTGCTGACAGTCAAGTTAAAAATAAAAACCATGCTCCACTCTCCGTACACGCCGTTCCTTCGCAAGAGGAAATTGAAGATGATTGCATCAGCCAACGGGTCTACTTCCATTTCAGTTAGTGGGGTGACCCGCTCCGGATCTTGGCTGCAAATCGAAGGGGACTATGCCCCATTCCGTGTAACCGGAGAGCAGGTTGTGAGATGGAGATTACGAAGAACTACATGCACTTAGATCAAAATTTGATCGACGTCACAGACACAGGCATGAGATGACTCAAATGTTACTAAATCTTTCTCTGTCTTCATCTTACCACTGAATTCTTTCTTTTCGTTCCTTTCCAAACTCTCAAATACATGTATCTTCACTTTTGAGAGCTGTAATGCCAAGATTCTCTTTGGTCAGTGTGTTTTGGGAACAGTCGTTGGATTGTTTTGGGTGAAAATATGATGCCAATCAAAAAATGAGAGAGCCTGCACTTTGATCCTTCCAGAATCTTCTTCAGATCTTCAGATTATGAGGTGTGAAAATGAGATTTTTTCCCTCTTCGCATACCTGTGCGCGGTGGGTGGGGTGTCAGTGGATTCACCCCTCTGTACTGTCACCATGGTAGAGCCGCCCCTCTGCTTGACCCTGTACGAGATGACCCAGGCGTCCTGATTGGTTGGGTGGACGTTGATGACGCGAAGGCCACGCCTTGCTTTAGCCCTGAAGATGAAACAGATAGCGGTGGAAAAAAGCACAAATGTGATTAGTTCCAGTTGGTCAACTAAACTCTGGTTGGACCCTGACACAAAAAAAGCATGGAACCTTAACCTGGTGTGAGGTTAAATTCTTTGACCTTGAGCCCAAGTTACATGTAGATCCCCGAGTGTGTTGAGATGGACCCACAATCCAAGGTATGAGTTGCCAGCAGAGACATTTTTTGAATGTCCAAGTAGGCAAACTTCAAATATAGTGACTGGTTCATTTCTTCCTGCTCTGCTGATTTTCAGAGGAGGAAGAGGAGGTGACTGATGACAAATAGGAGGTGCAGGAAGAAATGTCAGAAAACGTAATAATTTCATCACAGGAATAACTGCTTCCGGGTGGGGGACCTAACGGGTAAAAGCCAAGGATTGGGGAGGAAATGGTGACTGATGCAACTGGCTTCCTATTTTTCTATGGAGTAGTCAGCTGGGGTCAACAGATGGCTTCATAACACTGAAGCCATCAATGGCCACCTTATCCTGCTAGATACACAGCCTTGTTGGCTTACATGCCATTGTACATGTAACTGTTGCTGCTACAAATGACTGAAGTGACAAATGGCAAGCAAGCCTTCAATTGCCTTTATTTTGGGCATGGTAAGATGGCCATTGATGGCTTCAATGACCTATGTGGGCCGGATAAGGGCTCTAGGCATGCAGATATTTTACACGGCATCCATGGAAATATGTAGTGGAAAATGAGGGGGGGGGTCACATGGGCTCATAAGCCTCCCCAAATGGACTGATCTAAGCCTTCCTTTCTTAATACCACAAAGAATTTCCAGAATGCACTTCCAATGTACATGTACATGTACATGGATACATTCTCAGCCAGTCAAGCAGTTTGACTGCCAACCTCTTCACTTTGACCAGGGTAAAAAGCCCAGCATTTGCTCTTGTGGTGCAGACAAGATATGGAAAGGTAATTAAGTGATAAACTCCTGGTCATAAATACCTGGGTTTCAGCTGGGCAGCATGACTCACTTTTATTATTACTACCTGTGTGGTAACTAACATGCCTGATAATATGGCTATGGTACTGTACATACATGCAAGGCCCCCGCCCCAATACTTCTGCTTCTGGTTTCCTGACTGAACCTTATTTTTCAGTACACCCTAAAAATTTTATTGGAAAGTTAGAAAAATGAATTTAAGAAAATTAAAAAAATTAAAATAAATCCTGTTGTTGTCTTTCCTGTCTTTGCAAAATGCCCTTTTAACAACCTTTTTTCATGTTAAAATGCTTTTATATATGTTTTGCTACAAGTTTGCCACTTTTGAAAAGAAACTTCCATTATTTCACGAGTTCCTTCATGTTTTGCCATCACAGTGGTGAAAACACATATGCAAAACTCAATGCATTAAAGCAATGCTGTCTGTTCCCGCTGCACCGCGCGCATGCAAAAACGCATGACGGAATGTGGCAACAAGTCTACACAAAGAGCTGTCGTTACGCTACAGCAGCCGTACTCGCACACAACTCTACAGCTACACTGCGAAAAACATCAATGTTGCAAGAATATTCTGAAAGTTAATTGACAGAACTTAATCTCCTGTCTGTGTGCGTATTTTCTATGTTCACGAGTTTATTTTGAGATTGTTTTGCTTGTGCTTGAAGCGAGCCTGCTTCCGCAAAATTCCTACCGTGGCATGAGGTTTATCCCCCATCTGGATGCATCACGGACGCTTACTACAAGATACACGGACATTGTTGACCAGTTTGCTGTCACAATTACCTGACTAGCATTGTGCATAGTGGTATAAATTGTTCATAATTCTTAAGAATTGTCGACTGTAGAAATATTTACATAGATTACGGCAATTGTTATCACTTTTTGTGGCAAGCTTTCGTCAGCGCTGCGTTCATGCCATTCAATCAGGAGAAAAAAATGACCAAAGAAAACTTTCACCTGCAGACCCTACTTTTGAGAGGCATGTAAACAGAAGCAGAAGCACAGGGTTATGGGGTGCAGCATCTGACAAAAACAAGTTCAGATTTTGTCTCCATCTGAAAATAACGTTGTTTTCTCCATTGAAAAATGTCTCCCCATCATTTCAACAATAAATAATACATATGTATAAACAATGACATGATAATGTTGTGACAATAGCATTAATCTGAAACTCACAATTTGTTTTATGCTGGTACATCTGATAATGCACGTATATCTTCTGCTTTACAAAAAAGCCACATGCTTCAGTAATATGCCATGAAATTACAGTCGCCAAAATTGGAATTTAGGGATCAAGTTTTATGCATGTAGTTTTCTGGAGCAAACAATCACATGTATGTAGTAAAGTGCACTGTGTGAAATGCACAGAGGAAAAAAAAATGGGTCATGGTCCATTATTTGTAACTATCAAGTGGACCTTGTTTTCTTGCATGCTGATTAGAAATTAATGTTGCTACAGTAATTTCAATGCTGTTGGTTCACCTCATGGAACTAAAAATCCATTAATTTATAATTGGCCATCCATTACCACAGGCTATTTCAAGGTAAAGAGTATTAGTCACCCAGCAAAAATTCTTTCCCCAGGAAGTGGCAAGAACAGAGGGTAATGCTATTTAACTTAAGCATCAAGTAGCATCACCAAAGCGTCAACAAGTTATTCAAGCATACTTATGCAAAAAAATTATACGTACTGATACAATATTAACTGGACGTCTACATACCTAAATATTTGAGTGTGGAAATTGAGAGACAAAGTCGGTTCTCTGCTCACGCGACCAAATCGGCTGCCATCTTGTTATCACGTGGACGGCAGAGAAAAGAAAGATGGCGGCCCCCTTACATTGCGAAAAATTTTCATTTTCCTGCGTGAATATGGAATACCTTGTTTTTCTTACACAGTGGAACATGTTAGAGTCTGTAAAATATGATAAAACCACCTTGACACCTTAAGAGGATATTTTCAAGTTGTTGATACTTTGTTGACGCTACTTATGTGTGTTGACACTTGTTGACCCTAAATAGCAGGAAGGGAACAGGACCTGTTGGGTACACAATTGCATTAGCCTTGATGAAGAACCCACCCAATGGGAGACACAAAATAACACCACCTTGAGGTTGCCTGTGGACAAGAGGTTAAAGGTCGTCTCCTCATTCAGGCCAGCATGCAGTCAACACTAACTGGTGTTCCAACAAGACCTCCTGCCTCCACAATGGTGACCAGGGGTTTATCCCATAATCCCCTTGAATGAGTCAACAGTAAGTGGGGCAGATGGACAAACAAGAGGGCTACATATTGTGAGAAGGGGGTGTCCTTTGATTTTCCTGCTGAGAGCTGAAATCTACTTTGCCCCCCATGGTTAGACCATGGTAAGTCAACAGAAGTAATGATGGTCTAGCCCTGTGCCCCCTGGCCACAACCCAAAGACACCACATTCTCCCTACAAAAGAGGGACCACATCAAAGGCAGTCCCTGAGCAACTGACCATTCAGTGGTTTGGGGAAGCTGGGGGTCATTACAGGATTGTGTTTTCATTGTCAGTGGACAGCACTTGACTCATCTTTGAAGTGGGCAACAAGTGTTTCAACAACATGCAGGCCAAGAGCTGTGCCATTATCTGGAACATACTGTGCAAACTGGATGCAGCCCACGCCTCAAACATTTGTGTTCCCCCCATGTTTCAAAATTCATTAGCAGGTTTTGGACAGCTTGGAAGAATTGAGACAGATGCAGCCTGCCAATTTCTTCAGTTACTCTGCATGGGAGTTAATGCGTCTTGAAAACCAAGTACCATGTCCTCTCAGTGCACACTCCATGTAAAGTGAATGGTGAGGGTTACAACGCCATCAGCGGTATAACTTCTAGCAAGGTCCAGTACCAAGGAGAACAAAATTGTCTTTAACTACAAGCGATTCAATCATGGGGGGTCTTTTGTGTAAAAAAACAAACAAATAATGTAGTCACATCAAGAGCTTCCAAATTCAATCTGACAGTTCACAGTCTGTGGGAGAGTACCTTCCAGTTATTGACTTCTTTCATTCATTTGATTTTGTAAAAATAAACAACATTTAGTTGCATCAAGAACTTAAAAAGATTCCATTTGATTACTGATCGTGAGAAAGTGTGTCCTAATTGTGTACTTCTTTCATTTGCTTTTACATAGGGAAACAGGACTTCTTACTCAGGTGGCCAAGGTTTCGCCTCCAACTGTGATCAACCTGGAAGGAATCCCCCTACTTGGAAAATGTAAAAAGACCAAACACATCCTCTCCTTAAGTACACTGTAGGAAATTAAAAAGGGGATCAAAAGGCTCATCTCTGCCTAATTCTATTAATCCAGTACCCACTAAGCTGTCTCTCTTTTTATGACAAGTTAAACCACAACAATGCTGGGCTAGCCGGTGGCCACAAGTTAATGAGAATCACTGAAGTAATTGGTCAAGTAAAACCCATTCAAAAACCCTCAGGAGTGGTCTAGGAACACAACAGTCTGGTGCTGTCATTCCAAGCAACAAGGCTCAACAAAAAGAGACGCTGGTGGCTTTTACGGCAAGGGGAGAGAGTGTGACCGCAGAGCAAGTTTCATGTAGGCTGCAAATCAAGGTTTGTGTATGGAGGAGGTTCTCATGCTCTTTGATGGTCTTAGCTTCAGTGGAGAAATGTAGATCCCTTGCAGTGTTGCCGTTTCTGCCCACCAACATTCACCCGTAATTTCCCAAATTGAATCAAAACAAATGCACTTGTGATTATCACCAGAGGGGCAAGTCCCAATAACAAATATTTGCCAAAGCAGGCAACATTCTCGAGAAGCGGGGCGCCGTTGACGGCCTCAGCACAAACAAATGAAGACAGAAAGAGAAAGAGAGAGACTGGGAGAGAAGTGTAACAGTTTCTGAAAAACAAAACTGGCATGCATTACTGAATAGGAGAGGGGAAAATGTGGCAAATTACATGTTGATGGACGCAGATTTGCCCCTTGCTGGTGCGGGGATGCGGTCGAGTCCCGGATGGTGGTGGGGTGCCCAGACCCCCTCCCCCTGCCTTGCTGCTGCACCTGCTGCTTCCTTCGCACCGTGTAATTGCCAGAGACCGGTGACGGAGGGGACCGCCAAGGAACTCTCGCCACTCCTGGGAGGCCAGGAGTTTTTTCTCTCCTTCTTTCTTCACTTATGCCCCAATTTTCTCTTCTTTGGTGATTGTCTTTCAAAAAAGCAGTGCCTTTCCACAATGCTAGTGTATAAGTTCAGACCAATCACCGAGGCCTAATTGGGAAATAACCCGAGCGTGTTTGTGCTTATTTCCAGCAAAGGAAATTACGAGGTGAATGGAAACACAAGAACACATCTCTTCTGTGTGCTTCCTGATTGAGTCAAATGAGCAAGGATGAAGGCTGGGCTGAGACTACAGGAACCAAAGGCTGAAAAAAAATTCCTGAAACCACAATTTTGATTACTGGTGTTGTCTACCAAGCTGAACTGATTGATGTAGTTATTCCCTGATTGAAGACAACAGGGTTCCCCATTCTCCAAGGAGGGAAAAAAGGGGGCCAGAAATTAAACTCAGAGGAGTGATTCCAACGAGAAGTGAAAGCCACACACCATGGACCCAGAAGCTAATAACCCTCTCAAGAAAGAGGAAGTTATTCCCCAGGTTAGAACAAACCAGAGTCCCGCACTTCAGGACTGGGGTCTGTCAAATACAACTAATAAGAATAAAAATCCAATCTACCTTGGAGTTTGGCGAGGGAGGTTTTTTTCTTATCATTGTGAATTATTTACGATCAAATTTCTCCTGACAGACTGATTAGGTCGACTAATCGGAGGAAGGGCCTGGAAGAACAAAAAGGATTCTGTTTTTGTTTCACTGAGATCATGAGTAGCCAAGGCAAGGGAAAAAAGCCGAGGACCATAAATTCACTTAAAACTGGCCAAAAAACGAGGGTAAAAAATTGCAAGAGTTCTGTGAACTTTGGGTAGTCTACTCCCGTGAATGGGTTTTGGGTTAAGTTATTAGAGAAACAAACTGCCAAGGATTCTGGATCTTTAGCCTCTGGGTTGAAAGGGACATTTTTTTCCCCAAGTTTTTGTTACCAGAAAATCTTCATACAATCAAAATTACTCATTTTACATAAAATATCTCATATTAAATTCCGGTTCTTTTTTATGAACATGCAAAATTACTTCAAATTTAGGAAAGTTGTCGAAGGCAGAGGACGTGGTTTGGAGTTTCAGAGTTTATCTCATCAAACATGTAACAAATTTTACATGGTCTATTTTTACCAATTTTACAGATGTACGTGAGCATTTCCTTCATGTTCCTTCTGTGTTCATATACAGGACTTGGGTGCTATGAATATTTTAAAAGGTTCTCAAGAAACTTTCAGAAAATGCTCATGATTCATGTGAAAATTTTAGTTTGATTTCAATTTTGAAGCAGCCCCTCATTTAAAAATAAATGGTTCCACACATAGTTCAGTTGCTTAAGTACATCCTGCACTTACAGAAAAATATAATCTTCCAAACAACACAGTTCCAGGATTTAGAAAAGAAATGCCAATGCATGACTGGCTTATCACAGAATTTCACACGCCTAAAAATAACCTTTCCTCGGGGAAACAGTTTTGAAAGTCGCATAGCTTTAAGTGACATCTATTTCATTTTGGTGCATTTGCGCTGTGTTGGCAGAGAATTTGAACAGTGCAATGTTCTTTGTAAAAGAATCTTTACATTCAAAATATTTACAGTCCCGTCTCATAATTTTTTCAGTTGAGGCAAGGCCAAGATTTTGATCTACAAATATACAGTGCACTGTCCATTACAAAGACCTTTCTATTTGTGACATCGGTTTTTTTCCCCGTCACTTTCAACTTTCCTGAAGGACCTGATTCACTGAATTTTTTTCTCTCTTCTGTTACTGACTGCGTATTTGGGTTGCATACACATGCCAATGTATGCTTAAATAAATATCCGTTGGTGGACTGCATAAACAGTGGAAAGGTGGGATTCGTGGAAGTTTGCTGAAAATAATCTTTTTAAGGTGTAGCAAAGGAAGAAAAATTGTTGGCCTGTCCATGTTTAGAATATACAGTTTGGAATCACTGATGTTTGCAAACAAGGTTGGTGTACTTTTTTAACTTGTGCCCTCTCAAACCAGTACAATTACAGTATATGCATGTGTTCTTATTTGAATAAACAAAAGGCTCCAAACTGGGCTTGATAAATTTACCGGTACATGTACCTGATCAGATTTGGAATAAAACTTTAAAGGGAACCTCAAACATTTTGTTTATTTTCTTGACAGCAAACCTACGTGTAACAGCAAACAAAGAGCAATGATTATCCAAAATGAAAGGAAAAAAAACTAAACTGAAAGGGTGTTTTCTTGAAACCCAACTCATTCACAAACAATTTCAGGTCACATTTCACCACCGGTGCAAAACAACAACATTCCCGAGCGCAGCGGGCGGAGAGCAGTGGGGAGCGAGCCAGAGAGACTTTGCTGTTATCGCAACACTGTTTCTAGCTGGTCCAAGGGAAGCCAGCCACACACGCTGCTTAGAGAAGAAAGCCACTGGGTAGGTCTGGCCACGGTGGTCCAACTCACCCTTGTACTAGTCTTGTTTTTTTTAATGGCCAGGCTTCCTTTGTGTTGAACTGGTAAGGGGCCAGGCCCACACAGCAATAATTGCCACTCTCGCCATGCCAGAGCGGCGTGGATTCTCAATAGATGTACAATGAGATATACCCCACGTACAAGGAGAATAGCTAAGAAAGTGATTGCCGCGTACCGAGTTATCTTGCTGACTTGATTTGCTGACTCAGACTCAAGTTGGACTTGAGTCACAACTTTTGTGACTTGAGACTTGATTTGGAAGAAAAAAAAGACATGCGACTGAACTTGACAAAAAAACGACTTGTGATTAAACTTATAGAAAAAAAAAATTACTTGGTTACAACATAGCACTGCAATTACCATAAATTGTTTCCCAAATATGAACACTGCATATGGTGGATAGCTGACTGGTTCAGTCATTTGGCCCTTGAAGTATGAGGGCAGTCACTTGGCCCTTGACTTGAGACTTAATTTGGAAAAAAAAAGACATGCGACTGAACTTGACAAAAAAACGACTCGTGACTAAACTTATAGAAAAAAAAATGACTTGGTTACAACATGGCACTGCAATTACCATAAATCGCTTCCAAAATATGAACACTGCATATGGTGGAGAGATGACTGGTTCAGTCATTTGGCCCTTGAGGTATGAGGGATCAGTTAAGAATAGATCCAGGCTAAGTGGTGATGCTGTGCACTAGCAACTGGGAAAGCCTCAACACAACAGTGCCACACGCACATGTGCGTACACATGTAGCAGAAACTTCAAGGGGCAAAACATCTCAAAATTTTCCCAACTGACAGTGAGCTCTTGGCATGATGCTGCAATCATACAAGTCTTCATAAATGTATTTCTCAAGAAAGGAAGGGCTGAAGTTATTCCGTGCACGACCACAATGATTTCCATCTCATTTTGTGCATCTTTTCTGGGGCAGCATTCAAAGTCTGAAAACCTTCAGTGCAAGTCCGAATGTATGTGCAAAGACAAAGTCCATGAAAGAAAGAAAGGAGATTTTTATAAAGTGCCCTTTTGGTCTGCGTCCTGCCTCCCTCTGCAAAGAATAGGCAGTTACTGGTAAGGTAATATCAGTAGGAGTAAAGGACACTTACCAAAGGTACTGAGTTGATTTACCAAACAAAATAAGAGGCTCTGAAGTGAAGCCTGTAAACTAAACGAAAATAAACACTACCAGCACTGCTCACTACCAGTACCAGGCATGCAACATGCCTTAATACAGGAGGTTCCCCTAACTTGCTGCTGACTTGAAGTTAAAGGGACTATGCAATACAATTATGTTACAAAAATCCTTGACACTCACCTTAGTGTATCTGTTGATCTTTTCAATTTTTGCATTGTTGTTTTAATCTGTATTTTGAACAACCTTTTGGGGTTTTTTGCCAATAAGAATTTCCATATTCATGATTCCCAGGAGCTGAACCTTAATGATTTGTGCACCAAACTGTGTACTGGAGTTGTTTAGATTTAGCTGCCACAGGTTTCTGTTCCTTTTGCAATTTACTGTTGTGTGTGGCAAAGAGCCAGTGAGCAACCTTTTCTTGGAGACATTTTCAAAGATTAATTTTTGGGTTTAAAAATTTGAACGTGAAAACATGCACAATGAACAGTATCTTTTCTGATTACATCATGGCAACAGTGCCCTCACTCGTCTGGAAATGCTCGATTTCCAAAGTTTTAAAAATGTGCACTTTTCAATACGCATAACCCCAACGAGATTTCAAACAGTTTTCTTGCACTGACAAAGAATTTATTAATGCACAAAAAGAGAGTTCAAGAAAAAACCATAGACCCTTTAAGGAAACCCTGTGAAATGTTGATTTGATGTTGTTCTTGTAAAGGAGCTATTCAACACAGCAGTGCATTACATGTACATGTAGTTATGAGGTGTTTGGTTTATTTCATAACCAACAAAAGTCAAGTATTTTTAAGACACTGGGACACGGCCAAACAAAGATACTGTGTGGATATAAACAGGATTCTATCAACTCCCCAGGAATTTCTGCAAGGAACCTTCCCGAATCCTCGTAAAACTAAGATTGCACAGGAAACCAAACTGCAAATTCATATTTAAATACCTTCATGCGGCAAAAAGTCCTTTGCAAAGTAAGCACCAATGGCCAGTCTCTACAACTTCCTTGACCCTTAAAAATTACCCTGGAGGTGGATTTTAAAGGCTCTGTGAGGACTAGGATTGAGTGAACAAATTCAGCAATGCAATTTGCCTCCAAGTTTTGCAAGTTGCTCCTACTGCTGCAGCCACTGGCTCTGCACAATGCAGAGTTGCGGATGGAACTTGGGGATAAAGGAGAAAATAAAGTCCGACTTTCAGAGAAACATTTGATGTCCTGCGGGATGTTTTCGCCTGCGATCCACCTAGTCCAATACTGAGGCACAGTGGTGACATTCTATGCCACTGTTGTTTTGACATGTGAAAACTGAACACCTCCAGTCATCAAAGGGGAGTGTATGTGCTCGGCAAGGCACATTCATTCATAGGTACACTGGCTGAGACAGTCCTGTTTACTTCACACCAATTCATCAAAGGTAGGCAAGCAACAGTAACCAGCAAGCTCTGGCTAATGCGGTCCAGGTCCAGGCTTGCACCAGAGAGCCAACTTGGCAGAAATAAATGACAAGAGGTGATTCCGGGCAATGGTTTCACAGAGGAGAACCTGTTGAGAATTGAGGCACCATTTCACAATCCTCAAAGCTCGGAGGGTACGGGTAACTCATAACCAGACTATTCTCTGAGATCTAAATGCTGTTATGGCTTTTTTTCAACCAGCTTTGACAAAAAGACGTTTTCTTCCTGTGGCAATGTCAACAAGCAGTTGGGCAGGTCCAGGACCCAATTTCATGGTGCTACATGTACAAACTTAACAGTTACATGTAGCAGAAAAGTCAGAAAGGTTTGTTTACCGTAACCACTATTCCGTGGCATGGCTCAGAGCAGTTGTGCTTGTAATTGTGTACTCATTGAGATTTCCATTGTTTTGTCACTGATTTTTTTCCTCCAAGGTAAGCATGCCCTTTTCCCCCTGCTTACTGCTTCATGAACACTTGCACAAAAATTTGGCCCTGGATTTACTGGTACTGATCCTGGAATGGCTGGTCGGTGGGTTTGCCAAGTCAAGCCCCACACGCTTTAAATGAGGCAATTACCATTCAAGCCAAACCAAAACTAAGTACATGTATGTGATGTACATGGTACTATGTCACTGGTAGAAATCTGTATTTCTGATTTATATTGAGGGAGACGAAAGGCAAGTGATTGACTTACCTGATCACACAACCTGGGGCTGTAAAGTTTTGATGAATAGACACTGAAATCTGAAAACGTTCTCCAACAGCAACGTCCGTCTTTGGCACATACAGCCAAACATTCTTGTCTTCCTTGATGGTAGTCAGGACTTCTTGGCGCTGCTGAAACTGTACGTTCCCCAAGCTGTGCTCGGGGAACAATGGCTGGTCCTCAGTCCCCCGCGAGCAGCTTGACGGTGAGTGCACAGAGTAAGACACTGTGAGAGACTGGATACCAGTTGATTCCACATCTCGCCACCATGCTGGTGGGACTGCGATCTGGGCTAAACAGGATAGGGATTGCGCAGATGGCAAACAGCTGGCCCCTGCCTCAGATTCACCGTACCAGGCTCTTGTCCTCAGACAGGGCAAAGTCCTCGGTTCCCCCATACTCTGATGCTTCGGTCTCACAAGGAACAGGACCTGGATGCGGGAGCTGTGGGGCGAGACAAATTCTTGTGTGGCTAGCTCAGCCATGATGTCGTAGCTAAGTGACTGTGAATCATTATCATGCTTCTCCAGACTGCCCTCCACAACGAAGGGGCCGTAGGTTGCCCGCACGGCCCCTGAATGGGGTCCAACTACACCCACCATCTGGTCAGCATAGAGTCCGCCCTGGCCAGGCTTGGGCCCGGATGGAAAGACACTGGAGGAATTCCAGGCCATCTTGGACAAGAGTACGGACTGGCTGTTCAGCGGGGCAAAGCGAACCGGAAATTCAGCCCAAGGTTCACTCTGGATGTCACTACGGCGGAATTTGGCTTCCACGTTACCTGAACAGGCAAGAGTAAAAAAAAAGTTTGAAAGACTTCAATCATAAAATTTGTCTCGGTTACTGATTAATTATGTTACAATCCTAAAAGAAGCTGTCCCATTACCCTTCATTGCTTTGCAATCTGCGAAAGCACAAACACAGAAAAACATGAATGAGACAATGTTGGAGGACGTCAACGCTAGGGTGCAATATTGGATTATATACATGTTTCAGAGAAGAGAAAGCACTGAAAAGGGTACACAAATTCTTTGTATGTAGTTCTTCCAGTTTTTTAAACAAATGTAGACAGGTAGGCCTACATGTACATGAATGAATCAAAACTCATCGACCACTCAAGGCACACAAAATTCTTGATTCCCTTCTGCACTTATGATATTACATTTTCCTTTTTCCCCTAAAACCCCTCGTAAATGGACAAGACTCCAACCTCTCCAAACTTTGGGTCTCTGAACACCAATAGATCATTTTTGGGAGACTGCAATTTGCAGGATCGGCCCCTGCATCAGTTTTTTTTTCTCCAGATCTTGTCTCCATTTAAAAAAAAAAAGAAACCCCAACGGACCGGGTACAATGGGCCTACCAGTCCCTGGGTAAGTTTCTGTTGAACTCCATGACTTGTGACTTTTGACCGGTCGCAGCCATATTTCCTACTGGACAGATACATTTGGCAGGCCTGCCAATGCCACTTTGTCTGGTTGTTCCCTGCAGTTAATCGATTCGAGCTTCGACCACTCGTTTATCTGGAAATGTTGGGGCCCCGCCAACGATTTTGGAGGCTGTTTACAAGATGTGGCTGTCAGCTTGTGTTATTCTTGATTTCTGCGACAGAAGTCAATCTTTCTTTGTTTTCCTCTCTTCGGTGAACTGGTCAGATTGCTTAAAGTTTCACTGTACTGAAAAGAAAGGTTACCTGCACCTAGCTTTTTGAACATTTATGCGATGAGTAAATCTTTCTTTTTCAAACCCTGATGTTATGGGAAGTTTAAGACACATTTAAACAAATTCTGGGAGAATGAAAGTACCCAGTGTATACATGGAGGGGCTACTGCAGATGGGGTCTATGGGAAGCTGTAATACAGGGAGTATAGAAATTAAAAGTCAGAGGTATTCTGTTGAAACTTGAAATTCAACCACGGGGTGAGATTTGAGGAAGCTGAAAAATACTGGGGAAAAACAATACCTCTTAGGTGTGTCCCTAAAATCTTCCATTTCAACAATTTATCACACCATGTGTACAGGCTCTATCCTTGTTTGTTGATTTTTCAGATTCTGAAAAATATTACATTCTTTTATTCTTAGATCTTACATTACATGCATGAGCTGAAGAATTTTGACCCAGTTTTAGACCATTACCCTAGCCTTGACATCACATCACTAAAGGTTACTTAGAGGGGACTGCTAGCTCTGGGTAAGCATTAAATTGCTCGTAAATTTGTCCCAAACAATTCCACACCTGCCAAGCCCTTGGTACTTCCCAAAACATTAGCCAGGTACAGAGCAGAGCATCCATGCTATCTGCGACAAATCTCTCACACTTGGCGAGTGTATATGGCGTCGTAACATGGTGTTTACAAATTCTCCCCCTTGACGTCAACTGAAAAAATTCAATATCTGGGGGAAAAAAAGCGCAGCAACAACAGATTTACACGCATGATATTAAAAATCGGCTTAAGTTGCCAAAGCACATCGTAATATATCAATGAATACTGTGTACACCTAGGCTGTCATTGTGTAAACAGTTATTTATGGAAAACAGGTACATGTACATGTACACTGTTACTTTCTGCCGTTATGTTGCCACCCGTTTATACCCAGTTTTGATTGTTAGATTGTTACGCTTCTTCCCCCCCTCCCCCCAATAAATTTTGGGATGGGGTAAAATGATACGGGCAAGGTTGACAGTACTGTATAAACATGCACCCAGCAAAGCAGGTAGAGACGACACCCAAAAACGCCTATGTGCATAGGGTTTAAGAGTTTTAACAAAGAGAACTGCAATGACTTTTTATCACAGCATTCCTTGATTTGAACTCTGCAACGTTTCCTACTTTGCTCATATTTGGTCAATTGGATTTGTGGTTTTGCTGAAAAGATGACACCAAAAGGTGCAGGTAGTAAGTTCAAGTACTAACACTTCCTAAGTGTATGCATGAAACGTGCTCTACAGTACGCGTGCATACACGGGCACTGTGCGAACTGACTGCCAAATCTGCATTCTTGAATACTGCAGACCCCCTACACTGGGGACCACCCAAAATAGCCAAACTTGTTAACTTTTGCTACAAAACTTTTTATAAGTTGAGCATAACTCTGCATTAAACATGTTTATTACAAAGATGACGTTGCCGGCCCCAAATGATATTAGTCAAATTGTGTCCAGTACACAAGGTTTAGACTACGTTAAGTGTATGCTGAGTGAATGCAAGTGCACGCATTACGGTTGATGCATTGAAGAAAACTGCACCCACAGAATTTCTCTGATACACTCAAAGAGTTCCAAACTCCTTGTCAAACCCTCATACTAAACTAGGCACACCTGCCAAGGAGCAAAGTGCATGCCGCCTGATGGCCCCGGTGATGGATCAGGGGGTCAGGGGTCAAGTGTAAATCTTTGTTGTGCACTGAAGCATGACAAGGTCATCAAAGTGCTGGTGTGGATGACTCTGTTTGCAGTTTCTCCAAAGAATTACAGCATAACCCACCAAATGCCCATCCCCCCCCAAACAAATCTGAATCCACAGGTCGGGCCCTAATGCACTGCAGTGTGTCAAACAAACTGGTAATGTACATACTTTATGACATATTTCTAATGGACCCAGAGTGAACATTAATTGAGGGCACTGTTGTATGTAACTGAAAGCACACTAAGCCCACAATATGCTGGAGCCAATTTAACAGAGCTATTTAACTCAAAAATTGCTCAACACAGAATATATCTGCTCAGCAAATTACTGGTTATTTGCAAAAGGCACAGCAGATATATTACTTGAGACCAGTTGCCTGCTAAGTTTTGCTTAGTACATCAATTTTGCTGAGTAATGTTTCTACTTTAATAATGACTCTATGAAATTGGGCTGTAAGTGGTTCTCAGTCCCACAATGACTTTGTAGAGAAGGAGGTGGCAGCATGTCTACAGAGGGTAAGAGCATTTCTTTCTTCCTTTCACTGGTTCCACTGCATTTACATGTATTTAGCCCATTTACATGTAGCACGAGCAGTAAACCAGGGAAGTGCCCATTTTTAATGTTTCGATCTTTCTTCACTGGCTTGAAACTGGCACGAAAAAAAACCCACTTCGGTCTGTCTCCTTGAAACATTCTCTAGAAGCTTTAGTCATGTTAAAAAAAATTCATTATACAGGGTGTTGTAACATACATGTACATGTTCTACATGTACCTGTCTGCCTGACCCAATTGAATTTTCAACAACAGACTATTTATTGCATTTTAGTGAACTTGTCCCTTTCGTAGATGACAAGAATTCCTCGTTGCGTCACAGATGCTTCAAATGCGACCAAACAAGTAACGGTAATTTGTCATTCTTTTAAATATCAAACATTAAATAAACACGCACGAGCCGTCAAATCTGCATGTGTCGTGGAAGTACACAGGCGACACTGAGGGGAGAAATATGAAGAGAAGGGTCGATTGTACTTTTCAGAAAAAAAAAAAAGTACAAGGCTTGTTACCTTTGGTTCACGATTTCCGTAGCTGCATTATTTTTCCCCTCCCCAAGTTCTTTGAGGGAGGCATTTTTTAACAACAGTTGACATATCCTCATGCAAAGTGTAGTTGAGGATAGCCGACTGTCGCAAGACCTGCAGGTCTTGCGGCAGGAACCAGGAAATTTATCGCCCGTTATTTGCCCAGAGAGCAGCAGGTAAACTTTGCCATTTTTTTTTTAATAGCGGGGAGTTGGGCTGGGCCAATTAAACCAGTTGTGATATCAAACACATGGCCAAGGTTTGACGTGATTGATTGGGCCAGACCCACAGCCAAAAGCTGTGGATCGTAAATTTTATTATTTTGTTCTGAGAGCAGCAGACAGTCTTTTCTCTTTTTTTTTTATATCTTGCTCCAGCGCCTTCTTTCATTATCAAAAGAGACAATCTTTGAAATCCAGGCCTAGTTCGACAGCATAAATATTGGAATGTGTACCAGTGTTATTGTTTGTCATCGCTGTGCTCTCTGTGGCCAGGAATTTGTGTTTACTCTTCAGAAAAAGCAAGTCTATTTGGTGCGAACATTCTTCAGAAGGTGTGCTGAATGTAAGGGTTTATACTATCAAGGAAAATCCCTTATTGATCTGCAGTGAAACCTCACATGAAGTTTTCAGAGTCACCATGTGGGTCTCGCCTTTATTGGTAGAAAAGGTCTTTTTTTGTGGCAAATTTGTTGTGACAGGCTTCCGCTGTGCACACGACAGCTCTTCTGTCAATGCAATTATACACATACAATGAACATGGCCGTGTGCATTTTCAACATAAGTGCATATGTACACCAGCCATGAGTCAAAAGAAACCTTACTAATGGCTCGACCTTTGGAATACAGATAACCGCCAACTGATTATTGCCACCACTTTTCGGTATCAACAACACACCCTAGCTCGCAGGCCTCCCCAAGCACCCAGCCCCTCGTTTTTTTAATCAGTGGTTCCATCTGACCTCAAACACGCACTCAGCGTTTCTTCATTGAGGGTGGCTTGTCGAACATGAGTTTATCTGGTTTATGGGTACCCGTTGCTGCTGCTGTGTGTATACACAAAACTGTTGGGATGAAGAAAAAAAATTAAAAATGTGATGTCACGAATCGGGATGGACCTGTGTGGAACGGCCCTTGGTCCCCGCAGCGCTACCGCACACGACAAAGCTCTTTTGTGCAAAGTGCTACTTTGTGTCGCACCGGGGGGATAAAAATGGCTAGCGTGTTGGTTTGTGTCAAGTGCCTGAGTGTTTGTACGCGGGTACTGCACTTTTCTTTTGCGAGAACAGCCGGCTGGTTGTTGACGCTCGAGCGAATGGGAGGAAAAAAAATTATGTCCAGTTTGGTCGTGCCAAATTGGCTTCTTGTGGAGTCTGAGGAATAAAATATTAATCATGTTTGATTCACTTTGATTACCAATAAAGCGTAAACCGTGCAAGGATGTCAAACATGTAACCAACTGATTCAAATTGTATTTGACAGAAAGTGGCAAATTCGTTACGAGGATTTAAAATAGAGTTTGACAGTTTTTACATGAGGTTTCCATCGTTTCAGAAATTTGTGAGTCTACTTGAAGAATGCTCAATAGCCTTTTAAAGCACACAAAACATATGTACACCCCATTGTTTTCATTTCTTCACATGAATACGTATATGTACCTTTTTGTTTTGAAGCACATAGAGCATTTTCAAAATGAATGGATTCAGCTTAGGCTTCGGTTTTGTTGGTTCCAGTGAGAGCATGTGGTTTTCAACGCTGCATGAAATGGCCGGAGCCAGCGAAACCAAAGTCTAACCCAAATCCAGTCACTTTGAAAATGTCCGTAGACACCCTATTACAAATCGCAATAAGCCTTTTGCAAGTTAAATATGAATGAAATCTGGTACACTGAGTTATTTGATTGCACATAAATATAACAATTTGAATTCCCCAGACTAAAGTTTATGTTGTTATCCCTTGTGATTTGGGGCAAACTTTTCTTAGCAACCATCATCTCTGGAATGGACTGGTTCCTTTGTACCCTTCCTAATCATTGAAAACAGTGTGGTAAGGCATCTCTTTTGTAACTAAGCAATTTTTGCTTACCCCAAATCATAAGGTACAGCAACAGTGTCTTCAGTATGAAGAATTCAAATTGTTATGTTCATGCGAATTTAAAGAACTCAGTGTACCAAATTTTATTCAACTTTAACTTGCAAAAGGCTCATTAATTACGCATACTGAAGACTTTGGGACCAGCTAACAAGACTTAATTCGTCACAAGTTCAGTTGACGACCTGGTCTCCAGAAATTTACGAATAATTCGTACAAAGAAATGGGCTAGCACATGCTATTCTACTTCAAAAATGCACTCCTACAAAGCTGATGGGGAAAAAAAGAGAGACCAGAAAAAAAAAATCAGAGAAGAAAAAGGTTACACGACAAAACAAATTGCTGGGGTATGGATTACAGGCAGCCAACAGTCTGGCAACAACCGGACTCTCTAAAGGAATTCTCTAACCCCTGACCTCTGGTTGCCGGCCATCTGCAAGATGCATAAAGTTGTAGCCTAGGACTGTCCAGGAATGCACAGTACAAGAGGTACCCATACATGTACATGTACTTATGCAAATGGTTAGGATGGAGTAATTTATTTACCATCTGAGCCATCTGACATATTGGGACAGTGAAGCCCTATTAAAGTCAGCTAGCATGTATACTGTACATATACAGTACATGTACAAGGAAACTGTGTTATGATGTACATATGCATTAAGGTCACAAGAGAAAGCACTTATGAGTAAATGTAGTATCTACTGTAACTACATGTATCTACTGTCTCTACATGTGGAGGCTGAATTCAAGTGCATCTCTAGATGTGCAAAATGTACACATGTACACTACTAGACACACTTGACTCAAGTCGGGATATCAGTGACGTCTTCATTTCTGCTTTTCGCGCGTCGTTGCTTGCTTTGTGTCCTCTTGTGTTCATTTATTACTATGAGTTCAGTTCAGAAATTCCAACATGACGAATCTGCCAACTGTTTTTACACAGCGAATGGGCTCATCTAGTGGTAGCAGCCAATCAAATTGCGGGACTTGTTTTTACGTCATTCATACCTGCATTGTAATGAACGAGTCTACAAGTCTGACTACTTTGACTGGTGGAAATTCCGCATACATTATGCAAGATCATGTCGTTCATATTCAATTATGAATAATTACACATCACCGAAGGGGGTTCTGATTGGCTTATCCGTCAAGTCGGACTTACTGACTGGTGAACGTTGTGCATTAACGGCTATCAAATAAGGGCACCTTATAAGGGTTATGCGAGCTGCCAGGCCGAGCGTGACGACCGTGTAGTATGTACCGCATCGGCTGAAGGGATGGCTGACTAGGGAAGAGCAACGTAAGTCCAATTTGATTCAAGTCCAGGCATGTACATGTACATGTACTCAGAGACACCCTTTTGAACACATGGGCAAGCACCCCAAAGACCATCTCTGCAAACTGGACTTAACAAGGTGCTATGTATCCAGTGGATTTTACAGGAAAAACATAATTTTGAAAAAAAAATGTACATGGTACAATAAAAGCCCATGGTTACCAGTCAAAATTTCTTGGCAACATTTTCTGAAAGAAAGAAAATGTGCTCAGCAACAATCTCTACTCAGCAGCTCAGTGAACTTGGGACCAGGAAATAAAATGACTTTAATTTAAAGTTCATTTCTTTTAGTTGGGGGAAAATTGAACAGAATTTTTTTATTTACAGATTGTAATTCTCAATTTTCATAATGTACTGAATGTGCGTATAGTCTAAGTGTACACCTACATGTTGGTAAATGGTATTATCACATTTCAAAATGTTAACCATGCTCAAAATAAATATTGTGGCAGCATTTTGAGTAATGATGAGGTAAATGCAAGCTGGTGGACCCAAGTGCAGCAAGAACAAAGGGGCCTGACGGTGACAAATTATTCAACGAGCCAGAAGTGAGATGACCCTGTGGAGTGGAATATTCTGCCGTGCACTGAACCTCTCTCCCCCCTTCCCCTTAGCTCTGGGGCATCTCTCTTCCTGTCGCCTCGGCCAGCCCAGGTTGCCCTGGCGATGAGAAATTTTCGTTGTCACGATGATGAGTCCCAGCTGCTTCCATTGCCGAATATTTTGCCACCCTCTTTGGGGGAGGGATAGGAGTAGGTTGTTTGTATTTTTTTTCTCTGATATTAAAAAGAAATGATTACAAAAAGAAAAAATGATTCTATTTGAATATACACGGTACATCTAATTTGAAAACTGAATATTCGTTTGGGGGAGCACATCTGAATGTGTTCACACATACATGTATACTGCTCGTGACTGGCATGAATCCTATAACAAATGGTATTTGAACTAGACTTGTATTTCTTCCATTTACTTTACAACTGTCAAGATATATCAGGTCCCCCCAAATGTTTAGAATGGTTAAAAATGAGAAAAAACTTCTTGTCTCAGTCTCTTTAAATGTATGCTAATTTCTGAGAGGAACAGCTGACTTAAGTGTTGTACTACTAAAGATAATCTTTTCAGAAGGGTCAGATGCATTTACTTTCATTTTCGCACCCATCTGCCAAATGCTGGTGACAAACAGCATTTATAAATAATTCACAGATTTCAGTTTTTGTGAAAAGCCACAACGAGCCGTTAAAAGCAATATAGGTTCTGCACCTTGCCAATGAGGATACAATCCTCCTTGACTGTCGCAGGGCAAAAGATAATGAATGCATCCTTGATGGGCATTTATTAAAAAAAAAAAACCCACAGTGGCCTTAATAATGACCTGCACTATTGGGTTGTGCCACAAAAGAAAACGTGCCACCCCCAAAAAAGGGGGAAACACAAAACGGTTCACAATGAATAGGACTGTGAACCTTTCGAAACGGAAAATAAATGACTAACGCCGTACTTGATGTCTTTACATATGGTGGGGCGGCGAATGACTCTTTGCCTTTGTAGTTTCAGACGAGTTTTTATCGATGCTCCAAACCACCCCCCATCCCTCCCCTATGTAAGCAAAGTGGTCAACTCTAATATGACCAAAGGTCGGACTTGGAGATGGTGACGTTGCCAAATTATATTTTCGCCTTCCCTCCCGGACCCAACTGCGGCATTTTATTGTATCTCTCATTAATTTCTTTTCTCTTTTTAGTCTTCATTTTGCCCAGTTTCGGGTTTAGTGCACTATTTGAAAGCTGGATTTCTCAAGTGGAAGATTTTTTTTACTACCGGTCTTTAGTGGCTGGTGCCAGAGGAACATAAATTCTATTTTGGTTTGTCATCGTTGTCTGGTGGGCAGGGTTGAGTCCTGCTGGCTGTTGTAAGTTTGCACTTTCTTTAATAGAAGAATGAAGGGAATGCTGTTATCCAGTGCAAAGTTGAAGATCCAAGTACACTGTATATGAATGCGTGCAGAACACCTGTAAATTTTAAACTACTGTATGCATACATCTGATCATTTCAACTTTTCAGATCTTTGGGTTTTTTCGTGGCATGCATTTAATTTTATTTCACAGGATTGACTGCCTGAAATCAGGGAAATCTTGCAAAATTTGCTTGGGTTCACTTCAAACGTGTAACACGTACATGTACTTGTTAAGCCTCCTGAATAATATCTGAGAAAAAGAAGTTTTAAAAATTAACCTGCCTTTTCATCAAAGCAACCATTTAACTTCACTGAAAATAATGATAAATAACCAGAATACTATTATACATACAGATTTGTCAGAAGAATAAAATTATTACATTATCCTTTGACCATTTCAGGAAACACCCTTCCAGGTAATAAATGGAACATCCCAAATCATGTGACTAAATTGGTGATTACACATTCTGGCCAAACAAAGTTGTAAAATGCATTGTGATTGGAGTAGAAAAGGGATGGGAAAAAAAACTGAACCTGGGGGCCATAAAATTTATGGCTGGCCATTCCAAGGCCGTTTTATTACACCCAGGAAGGGCAGTATAACTGTGGAGCATAACTGCACAATCCTGGGCTTACAAAGACTGGAGGATGAGCGCTGAATTTCTAAACCTGTATAAGTCAATCGGGCTCTCACTGGTTTTGTCACAAAAACGGTGATTTAATGCCAACTTTGACACCTCCCACTTTTGCAGGGAAGAGCATGGCTTTGTTCTTTGTCTTCTTGATGAAATTAAGCTGTAGGTTTTTCTCTTGAGAGGATAATGGGGAATCTGTAGGAGCAGGCTTGAAAAAACAACAACAACTTCAAGCCACGGTTTTAATTATGTGCAAACTTAACATTCTATTTTACTTGGAACTGAAAATCAAGTGAGGCATTTTCAAAACAATAACTACATGTAGGTGTAAATATGGACTTTGGGGTATACACATTTATACCAGTTCCTTTACCCACACATCCCTCTGAGTGAAACCTTGCCTTATGTGTGCTGGAGTACTTTGGGCTTTAAAAATCACACCTTTACAAAAAACTACACAATTCTTTCAACACAGAAGATTGCATACTTATATACATGTCCGTCATGGTTTTTATGAACATCCTTTGAAATTATAAAGATGAACAAAGAAATTGACGGGAGTGGGATTTGAACCTGCGGTCTCTGGAATACCGTACCAGTGAGCTACCTTTGAAATTCTGTGGTTTGTGACATTGCTTGAAGGAAAAAATCAAATATAACTACTTAAATTGGTTTTTGAGAATGAATACGGAACACTCGTCATTTTAAGATACATGACAAAATAGTGAGGGCTGAAAGAAATATGGCTTTCAGGAAATCAAAATAACGGTACATCTCTATGTGAAATTTAACACTGTAATAATTACTGCAACAATGTAATGCAAATTAGATACATCTATCATCACAGTCTACATTATTTCCACCCCAGTCTATTTTCCAGTCCTTGGGTTTTAAAGATATTTTATTAATAAACTATGGACAAAAAAGCCAACCTTGAAACATGGTGGGTCTTTCACTGCCATGACAAATGGGGGGGGTGGGTTATATACTTGCAAAAAAGCCTCCAATAACATCTGCTAGCCTCAAGTTTCACTACTGTCTGGGACTTTTTCCTGGCCACGAGAGAGTACTTACTGCCAGGCCTGCTCCCACTCCAGACAGTGGAGGTTGTTCAAACACAGGGGAAGGGCATTGGAAATTCAAGATGTAGGGTGTCTTTGCTTGTGGGGGGGGGTTGAGGGAGAAGGGATAGGTTTCTTGTTTAGAAAGGCTTACTGGATTAAAGGGGTTAATGCTGTCTGATGTGTACTGGAGAATGGTGATGCCTTTTCATGTATAATGATGGGATGAAATAATGTTTGACCAAGGACCAAGTCCCTTTCAAAGTCTTGATTTTCGGTTCAAGAGTGAGCATTTAAACATGCACTTTCTTGGGTGTAGCCCCAAAAGACTTCCAAAACACAAGGCTTCAGAGTATAACCATATTAATATGTCAAGTGAAAAGACCAGCAAAACATTCTACAGCTCAAGTCCAATGTTCAAATCAAAAGGACCTAAACAGTCTAAGAAAATCTATGTAAATGATTGTTTCAAGCTCTTCCCCCAAAGTGTAACTGATCCTAAAATTATGGGACTGCATGGGACTGTTCCAAAAATTAGGACGGCTGCTGGCTGTGGGTATGTACATGTGTAAGTACGAGTACATTCAATGTACACAATATACGACCAGTAAGTACACCAGTGCAATCAATATAATAAGGGAGAAACTACAACTAGCACAAGTACACACCTAGCGAGTCTTATCTGTTTGAAAGGAATCCAGGTTGAGTTTTTATAACCAGTGCAGAGATGGGGGTCACCAATTCCACACTTGACTTGGGACTAAAACACACGGATCCTGAACAGTGTGAGAGGACCCTCTGTTTTCAAAGCTCATCCAACTTTGTGATATATACCATAATTTCCCGGCCAGGCAGTTAGTGACATGGTTCGGTGATTTTCCAATTTCATACTACACTGGAGATAGCTGAGAGAGATGACTTTGTCCCGGATGCCGACAACAGGTGGGGAACTGGCTGTCACACAGTCCAACATAATAGTTTCTGTTTTTTCTCTGTGTCAAACCACCTATAAGCCAGTTGGCTGCAGATATGTTTCAATCCAAGGCCAACACTTGTTAAACGCTGGCAATCCTGCTGGTGAATGGGTCTGTCACAAGCCTTCGTGGGCCGTTGTCACCGATCAGTGCTAGCCCCCAAATGGCAGGGTGTTCACACAGAGCATCCTCCCTCTTGCTGGTGTCAATTGTGGGGAAATGAAATAGAACACAAGGGTTGACCCTTCAAGACCAGTTTACAATAGGCTGGAATTTTTTTTATTTGATACTTTCCCTCTAATTCTGCACACACCCCCCAAAAAAACCTCTCACACAACCTATCCCCTATTAACAAGGCAATTTCTTAGCTTTGTTCGCGGCACACTGACCCTCCTATTCAAACCTCCTTGGCCAAGCATTCAAGGGCCTCACAAAAGCCCTTTGCAAACAGTCCCTCTAACTCTCCCTGGAAAAGAATGGAAAGGCCACGCAGTCATTCCACTATTCACTTTACTAAATTACTTTTTTTTTTTTACTGTTTCCAATTATCCTAAACTGCTCCATTCTTCATTTTTGTTCCCACAGGCGCCCCTGCGAAAAATGGCTCAATAAAACACTAACAAAAGGAGTTCATAAACTCTTTTTGTTGGTGGGCATTATCAGTTAGGATTGTTGGAACCCGGATTCTAAATCAAGCCAAAAGCTAAAAAAAAAAATCCTGCGCCAGTTTCTTTCCTCCATTCAATCGATGCAAGAGTTGAAGAAAAAAAAACAAACACAGACACACACAAATGTCGGAGATTTGTTCAAATCAATTTTCTCTGGCGCTGTCAGTTTTTTTGGCAGATCTTCAATCATATCCAATCCTGAACCCTACAACACAGACATTGGGGTGAAAAACCCCCTAAAAAACACCCCCAAACTATGCGTGCACTTGACAAAACAGAGAGAACATATAACTGTCCGGATTTTGCTCTAGGGATGAAGGGGTCTTGCCTCTTGTTCCCAACATCCCGGCTTTTCTAGACCCCAGGGCACTGACGGGGTTGTCTTTTTGTCAACGTGGCTTGAGCATGACGGCAGAACCATTGTGTCTGCCAAGACTGTACCCTGAAGGCAATTTGCACTCCTGAAGTGAAAACTTTAAGAAAGTGAGGGAAGGGGGGGGGAGTGAAGGGGGGAAGGATGAAGTAGACAGGGAAAAAAAACCTTGAAGCATTAGTCAAGCTAAGTGCCAATAAAGTTCTTTTCTTTTGGTGGTGGTGGAGGGGGAAGTTGGGAACCATCACAATGAGTACTGGGGGGAGGGAGTAGGAAATAAAACCAGCCCCCCTCCCTTTAATAAATGCTGATGGTTTACCATTGTCAGAATTATCGTTCTGTCCATCAGCCCCCTTTCAGGACTGTAATGGATTGATGCAGGGCCACCTTTGAGCCAGCAAGGAGGAAAGAACGCTTTGAGGTTGATATCATTAATACTGCCAACGACCTTAAAAAAGATTGGATGGCCAAGGGAATAGCTTTTACCCTGGGGTCAACCGGCAAGCAATTCAACGTTTCAGTTTCCAAGTGTCTGACTGGAGATGAATAAAAAGGGGATTTGTAAAGGTTTTCGAGTTCATGCAAATTGTCTCCACAACAGGTAGGCCCTATGTGTACATGCAATTTTTATATATGGGCATTGTAGTACATGTACTTTGATGTACATGTACATGTACATGTAAGGCCTACTATAAAGGGATTACACTTCATGGTTTTTCAGTGGTTCCACGCCATGTGAAAGGAATGGCCACCAAGTACAAGGGGTCTATTACTTTAATAAGTACATGTACTTGGAAAGTTGGAAAATGGAAGACTGAGATGAACAGATAAGTACTTGCTGACAAGGCAATGCATACAACATACACAGTACATGTACAAGAACAAAACATAGCCATGAAGTCTCAACGCTGCCTGTAGATCATAAATTACAAGCAAGCAAGTGTACAAGGTCATGTATGTAACTGGTGTACATCAGATGTTAGAAAACACTGGCAATTTTAAGATGCAGATGGTCTGATTGTTTTGCAAGTGCCCACAAAAGTTCTTTAAAAAAAAAAACCACCACGGAAAACCAAATTCCTCTGAACACTTAAGGAAGCTGAAGAAGTCTTACATAATGTATACATATTTGCACTTGCTCAGATCCTACAGTTCATGTCAAGATCAATGCTGTGAATGATTGGCTGTACTCCAGACTGGCTGACTTTCATGATCAGCAGACTGCAACAAGCATCATTCAATGACAAACCATCGCTAAAAAATCGATGCATTATTGGTGTCAAACACCCAGAGAGCAGAGAATACCCTGGTGCCTATCCATGCAGAGTTCAAAAAGTATGGACTGTAACCCCGCCCCCTAAAAAAACGAATAAGAAACCTGTCACTTTTTGTGTGTCTGGGAAGGTGTCAGAGTACCAGCCTCTCAGCTGGTGACAGTGTCAGCTTTGGCACCTGTCCCCTGCTGATAGCTGACCGGGCAGTCTCCAACTAGTCAGTGGAGCAAAAGGATACAGGTATCAATGACGTGAGCTATGCATAAAACATGTTGCAACACGCTTCTTAGAATGTGCGCTGCCAACACAGCATCAACTCCGCAGTAAGCCTGGCATACCAAACTCTGGCCACAAACCGCAGGATAAATTCTACTGTGAGATGCATTCGATTATCTCAGGCCTAATTTTCAGCCCAAAATTGCAAAAAAGGGAAACCGGCTGTTTTCTCTCAATGAGTACCAGAGTTCATACTGAGTTGGAATGCAGCCACAAACTTCAAACTCAAAGTTCGGAACAAAAATATTTAAAAATTGTTTTATGCTGTGCAGAAATATTGACTGAGACCCATTGCAAAGTGCGTCATTTACACAAAACATTGAATATATTTCCCCAAATATCACCCTTCCCAAAACCCACCCCCAAGCATCCTAAGCTAGTTAACGATCACCGAATAATGCAAATTAAAAGTTTATGAAAAGAAATCAGTAACTTACTGGCAAGCCCATGTACAACTCCTCACTCAAGGCTGAAATGTGCAGACTGACAAGTCATTCCCCAATATGCAAACTTTAGATCTGTACTGAAACAAAATGCCATTTCCTGTCTGCATAACAGCAGCCAAAGAGATAACAATTTGCCTAAAGTTGGAAAGATCTCCATGCACTTTCCCCTCTGGGATATGTGACGAAATAGGTTCTAAGTTTCAAGACACCGACACTGTCTTATAGAGGGTTTGCATGGCTGCCAATTCCTGCGGGCCAGTGTTTTTGTTCACCAGTATGTGCAACAGAGGCTTCTCTGTCTGAACAAAAAAGCTACCCTGCAAGATGGCTACCATGCAAAGCCTGTATTATTCATGTAGCCTAGACCTCAAAGTAATCTAATGCAGAGCATTCTGTAGGGACAGTCTGATCAAAACATTACAAAATGGCCAAGGATGACCCAGCAACACATACAATGATCCACGTCCTAAAACTATGCACCTTCCCTCAACATTGCAATGGGGACATTATTTTTGAATGTGTGGCCCACATTAGCATCCTGGGGATCTGGAAGCTATCATGCCCTGACAGTTCTACTGAAATCTTATCTGCCCTGGTAGTGGCCTCCCTATGGGGACCCTGATGGAAGAGATGGAAGCAAAACCAAGCCCACCCTCCCCCCCAGGGAGGGACTATAAACAAGACTGAATGATTCAGTAGTTTTCCTCAATGCAACAAAGGTACATGTACAGTATGTGCAGTATATATGTAATCACACTTGTATGGAAATAGAAAAGTCAATTATACAGATGACAAATGCTGATATTCACCAACTCAATTTTGTATGTCTATTACCAAGAAGGCTGAATTGGATTCTAGACTTCCATCAGCCAAGTCTGACAGTGACACTGAAAGCATGGCTTATGGCCTTTCACTGTAGTAAGCCAATGGTGAAAAAAATGGGATTTGGCTACAGCCTCAGGTCTTGGCCAGTAGGTTGTGTATGTATCTGCAACCACAACCACTCAATATTTTCTGCCATTCCTATGGGACCGATCAGGATCTGATCCTGGTATCTGATTGCTCTTGTGATGCCACTGCATGACCCACTTTGCTTTGCCCATTTGTGTTGTCCACGGCCTAAAAGGTGTCAGTTTCCTTGCAGTGACTATGGCACCAGACCAAGTTTCTTCTGGGCAGATAGCCTGCCAGCTGCTGACCCCTAAATTTACCAAGGACTTCCTTTTCCAGTCAAACTGCTCAAGGAAAAAAAGCAGAAAGAACCAGCTCCAAAGCTGCACAGTATGATGCAACATACAGGAGAATTTAAGAGGTGGATACATGCATTTTCCATTACCTTCAAGCAAACTTAAATCCGCAATGCTGATTGGTCGTTCCACCAGTGTGATATTATAGTGTTTTGCACGGTCGATATCACACCTGATGTGTTTCACTGTTCTTATTCTGTGCAAATGCTTTTTATGCTACAGCTGCAGAATTCACTGTGAATTATTCAAAAGTGGGATGTTTGTTTCTTATGCTGATTGACGCATTTAAATGCCCGCACACCTCATTACGATTCTAGCATTGCTTGCAATTTCCGACTGTTTGCAGGATGGCATATGCAAGGAGGACTGCCAATGAAACTGTTCTAAAATGTTTTGCAAACCACTCGCCCACTGATATTGACATTTGGTATAATTTCATTATTATTTTCATGAAGTTTGATTTAAAATCAATTTTTTATCACATGAGAACACGTGATAAAGAATTTAAATTTTGAATTTGTGGGTTATTTTTCAAAATTTTATACATTTCAAAAAAAATATCTACGTTAACCACCAGTGTATTTTTTAATATTTTTAGTATTATATCAATGTTTTTCTTTTTGTGAGGAACCCCAGGGGAATAAGCTGTTTGTTACAGCTTCTGCCTTTTACTATTCTTAGTATTTTTGTGTTTTTGCACTGTGACTGTTATTATAAATTGTCTTTTTGCCAGAAAAAATAAATAAAATAAGAAAATGTCCCACCCATCATTGGTCCTCGAACATGTGGTATGACGGACACAGATGCACTTTACTATTCCATATTCCACTTGTGCTTGTGATAACTAATAATGTCAATAGTGCTAAAAGGAAAGCAACAACAGCAAAAGGTGCATGTACTTTTGTGGCGCACAACAAACCGTTTTTGAGCAATCCCTCAATGCACATGTATGCTTACAAAACACAGGACAATGATATATGCTAGTTACTATGTAGAGAAAAAACTGCAAGCACAAGTACAGGTCTCAACACTGTCAAACTGCTTCTTCAAATATGAAGAAATTTGAGGTTGAATCAGCCTTTTTTTCTCGGACAAACCTGTAACCACAGAGCCTCCACTGTCTATTTCAAAAGTTCTGGTGACCTCCCATGTCATTTAAGATTAACCAGGACAATAGAGTACATGTAGCCTAGGTTCATATAAATTGCAATGACTAAGACTGTCTTTAGCTTTCATGCACGAATCATGGTTTATTTCTTTGTCTTGTCCTTGTACACAAACCAATAAGCAATCACAAATCTTATCTATCCCTGACTTTTACTCTAGCAAAATCGGCCAGTAAATATGCTCTAATACTGTCCATGTACTATGATAATGTCTTTTCCCCTCAGGACAACTGTCCGGCCCTTTTCTCAGAGCTCCAGGCACTTGAGACAGTGTATTGATTCCCACTATTTATTATATCACTCACTGCCCCAAGATCCCCTCATGAATGACCAAGTGCTTCTCACAGGAAGAATGAGCCAACTTGGTAGTGGATGGGAGAGGGGGGGGTGCAATTCACATTGATCAATTGGCCAAGGGGGAATTTTCTTTAAGCTGAGAGCCTCTTGCCCAGGTAGATCTCTTTTGTCTACAAAGAGCTCTGAAATGGTTCCTATTTCTATGCAGGCGACTAATCTCATTAAAATTCTAGGGGGGGAGGGCATCACGACATATTTGATTAGACTCAAAACTAAACATCAGGGTAGTTTACATTAAATCCACATCATGAAGATTATGCACCAGTGAACTCAACTCAGCTGACTTCAAAACATGTGCAGAATACATAATCTTCCTTTCTTATGTGAAACATGAAAGAAAAAACACCATTCTCTAAAGAAATTCACATGTGAAAAACCCTTTACACTGGCTTTAACAATTTGTTCCCAAGTCTGAAAAGCACTCATACCAATTTGGGGAAAATCAACTTCCAAAGGCCATTTTAAAAAACCTTTTACCAACTAAATTCTACAAATTTCCAATGTCTCCAATTGAAAGGATTCAATCAAAATGCTACGAGTGCAAATTCTTCCTCGTGAATATAACTACCTTGTAGTTATACTACTGCTTAATTAACTTATGAAGGTTTACATGTCAGCCAAGACTATACACACTGAAGTTGAAGTTGTAACTCAGTTTTTAATTTCAAGTTTCCTGTCTACTTAGAGCAAGTCCCAGAACATGCTGTACCATGTTTGCAAACTGTGTTTGTTAGGACAGAAAGTTCACCCCAAAAGTCCACATGTATGCATGAGCACCTTGTGAATACATGTACATGTACATGCAGTTGAAGACATGTGTACCTTTAATGACTCAGAGGGGTAGGGGATCCAAAACAAGCCTGAAATAATAACCAGTATGGATACATTCCACTCCAAATCCCTGGAGGGAAGGTTAAATCCCCACAATCCACTGCAAGAAGCATTTTTCCTTTCCTTAACTTTTTTTTTTGAGGGGGGAGGAGTTAGATGTAACAAGAAACTCCTCTCATCATGGCAGAGAAAACAAGACACCCACCTAGGCATTGCCTGAATCTCTCTTCCACCAGAGAGTTGGGTGAGGGGCAGACATATAGACGCTGTGTCTTTCCGAGCGGAAATTACTTTGAATAACTTCACGATTGCAGGGCGCGCTTTCTCTAGAGGGTTGACAGGAGATGATGCATCAATGTGTGGCAAGGTCCAATTTTTACAACCTTGACTGTGTTTATGCATTTCCAACAGAAGTTCAGTCCAAGGCAAATAAGTGTTGGCAAATATGCCAGTTTCATAAATATGTATATAAAAAAGATCACAATCGTGAAGTGGTGTGGAACTAAAGGTTTTCACACTGAACTGAATCTCTTGAAAAAAGGTGAAAATTACCAGATTAGACTGCATTAAATGTCATTACCAAAATATTACCAAACAATGTTGACACAGTGCTCTTTGTGGTGGTACTGGTGTCATTGCACATAAAGTTGGCACAGCTGTCTTTATTCTTACAGTTGATTTTAATATTCGATACCTCTAGGCAGAAATGCAGTGACTTTTGTTCTGCACAAAAATTCTTCTGGAAGATATTTTAAAGTGTTCATTTAGCTCTTGAAGACATGGAAGATGATGAAAATGCACACATGCATGATGTAAATTTGGAGGAGGGACCAGTTAAGCAATTCATGTTATTCTGTAACTTCTGTATTTTATATCACAGGCTTATTTATTCTGAATCAAACTGGTAATCCAGATTGCAAAAGAACTTTATCAGACTGTACATGTACATGTAACTGTAATGTAAGGTATGACTTTGTTTCTCGACACTTGAACGATCACAGACAAAACACACCTCAACTCACACAGAACTTCAACAATAAACAAGGTTGACAAAATTTACACAACTGACGTCGAATTTCAAGAATCAAAAACACTAATGAGCTGTTTAATAACCGAGACCACACGTACACGTACACCTGAACTCTCTGTGCACGGTACGGCATGCAACTTGCCCACACGCGGCACTACTCGCCACTGCGTTAAGGGCCACGACCATACCGAAATAACTGGAAATTACACGGTATAACACTCACCTCCGTGCACGGTAACGACCACGATCCCAACCATAAACCACCAGCTCGCTCGTCCAGCCATATTTTTGACGGCTAAACCACGCCACACAGAGAGAAATCCAAGAGCTGGGGGACAATCAGACACTCAGAAAAGATCCTCGATGATCCCTGCCTTCCTTTCTTTTAGAGAGAAAATTCGGAGATTGGCGGGGAAGAGCAATTATTTTGGGAGCATTTCTGCAATCCGTCCGGCCTGATTAGAGTCCCGTGCTGGATGAGCGACTAGTCTATCTCACGAGTAGCGCATGTACGCGTGCGTGAATGTATGATTTGTGTGCTCACCGATTTCTGTGTACAATACGTCTGTGTACAAAATGCGGTGTTGCGTTTTGATTCACTCAGGGATACACATTGTGCATGCGCGAGGCCCGCAGAGAAAAAAACATGTACACAGTATTTCAATCACCTCCCTCGAAGGATATATTATTCTACTTTTTATCATTTTATTTAACTGAGACTGAATTGCAACTGAATAACCGAATACCTTCAAAGGACACCGAGTGACATCAACAATTTGGGATAGAAGGAGAAATTATTGAGTTTTTAATTAGCACACTATCAAGTCTCCCAAATGGAACAGTTCTGCTTCGGAGATCAAAGCAGACCGCCGTTCCCCACCGCAATAAAACCATCTTTCCAGAACCTTGTAGAGGTTCTTTTTTTAATTAGAAAATCGAAGGATAATTGGTGAACCTCACAGGTAAACTGAAATAGGCCTACATGTATTTCAAATTCGATGTTATAAAACATTGTCACAGCGTTAATTTATTTTAATGCGTCAATATTGTTGGACTGTGTACCTTTTTTCTTGTATTGTTTATGCAATAAAGCAATTATCCGATTCCTTTTATCTTGGGTTATGTATTCTGCTTTCAAATCAAATTAATCTTAAGCAAACATTAACTAAGAGGCACATAAAGAAAATAAGAGCGTTGCATTTTCGACGTTTTTTCACTTTACAACTTTACAGGGAAGTCAAGCGTTTGGGGTGAAAATTGTGACCTTGTTCTATTTTTTTGAAAGAAGCCAAAATCTTCGACGGCACAAAATGGGCCCATGTAACACATTTTATCACTTGACAGGCCACGGTTTACAGGCCTCTCGCGGCGGAGAGAGAAAGCCATTCATCCAGCGTAATTGGATGGCCAAGCTGTGGCTTTCAATTCAACCTTTGTAATCCGATCGCTTTGTGACTGTGTTCACGCCGAAAAGCCGACAAAAACACCACGAACTATTCACTCACAAAAATGGCATTCTGGCGATACACATCCCCCCTCCCGTTCCTTTCCGGGGCATATATTTATGTGCACTTGCCGGGAGGAAGGCATGATTGAAAAATAAATTGATTGGACTGGATCTGGGCGATCAGTTCATGTCTTTTGTGGTGGTCGAGTACGCCTTCGCTGCCGTTAGGGCTTGTCGAGGCGGACGGCAGCTTATTATATGGGAATAAATGATATATCACCGACATTATCGCTACGGCGAAGAATTTTGTTCGGAGCCCTCTTTAAATGAAAGCTTTGCAGGCATCCTTTTTTTAGTCTACTGTGGCTGAATTTAAAACTCGCCGCGCATTCAGCGGCACATACAGAGCTTTATGCCAGGGTTTCATTATGGCTAATTTATTTCAAGTGCCCCAAATTGTTTCCGCCCAGATAACAGTTTTTGAAAGCAATGGGTGAAATGGGAAGACTTGAAAAGTATGCTGGGTATGGTAATTGGCCCTTGAATCTCACATTTTCCACATGATTAGCCTGAGTAAGAAACAAAGTGATTTTGAACATCTTGTCAAAAAAGTCAATAGCAGCTGTTCAACTAATTGTTTTTATAGAAGCGAGATGCAAAAATCAAGAAAAGGTTGTTCGAAAAAATCCCCGGTAGCTATCGAAAAAGTTTATGACTTGTGTCACTTCTACTTTCAGACTGAATGAGGCTGCAAACAAGTATGTGGAACGTTGGGCGAAAGATCATGTTGCATGTTCTACTATAGGTGCTGAGTTAATGCATCCTGCCTTCATCACATCTTTAAGATGAACTTGATTTCACTTCTTTTCCTTGCAAAATGTGTATAGTGTTACTAGAAACGCCGTGCACACGCCAACATATTGCCACAAAGGCCATTTTTCCTGAATTCATACACTTCGCAGTATTCTTTGATGAAAATGAGGCCGCCACGTCGTGAACTTGTTCACACACGTACACGGAGCGGATACGCCGGTTGCGCACGTCAGTCAAAATTGACGACTGACGTAGCCCCTGAAAGCCGTTTCGGGAATTTTGCCTAGCAAAGAAGTATAGCGCCCTCAACGGTAGTGTTTAGTCAATCAAAGTGGTCCACAGCATACACCCCGCGCGGGCTGAATGAACGAAAATTTTAAACGACTCAGACGATAACGTTCGCTTGAATTTGACTCTTATGCTGGCTGATTTAGTTGAATACACACAATGCATGTCAAGTTCCGTTAAATTCTGATACCTTCACACTGAAGAAATGACTCGTATGTAGGGGGAAACTTCGATTCATTAAAAAAGTCACGGTCACCAAGACGAGGTTTTAATATACCTTCGGACAAAACTGATATGCTCTCTTCCAAATGTCAACACTATTTCTTACTGATGGAAAAGTCTGTTGTAAACCGTAGTTACATATTACTCCATAACTCCAACAAAAATATCATAGAATATGGATATGTCTACATTATTTTAATGCAGCTTAAACCAACCGTTTTCTTTGAAAAATTAAATGGCTTTGTGGAAAAATCTTGATTAAATGAAGTGAGAACAAATAACACGCAATACACATGCACTGCCGAACTGATACCAATAATAAACAGAATTCCAAGGATTCTGGATATGGCAGAGAAAATATAGAGGAACTATCATATCATCAGGAACTAAGTTCAGATCTTTCTGAGACAGTAAGTGAACTCGGCTAGAACTTCATGGAAACATTCTAACTGGCTTCAACCTTTGTAAAGCGTTCTTGTTTTCTCTGCAATCTCATCAATGTCCTCTGATCTTGACCTCTGACCTTAAAAGGTATAGCCTTAAAGGACTACCTACAGTTAGAGGAAGTTAACAAATACTGCTATATACTGAAAATGGGGAATATTCTCTGAAAGGTTCACAAGCGAATACTTGGGGCCAAGGATGAATGGAAACAGTCACCCGTAATTAATAAGTCTAATTTCAAAACTTAAGGATTTTATTCTGAGATTCACAGTCTGATGGAGCTTTCAAAAGAAAATGATGATATTGCACTTATCACTGCACAATTGTAATCAAAAAGCCTTGAAAGCCAATCACTTATTGATTGATGACTGACAATACTATAGTAACTGATGATAACTATGCAAATTGGTGGGTTAATGTGAGTAATAATAATAACCCGTGATGTCATTTGTGAGGCAAAATGTGTAACAGTGGCTTACAGTACACAAAGTACTGTAGTTTCTCCAAAAGGCACATTGACAAGGACGGTTAGCGGCAATCCTGTTTCATTTCTACAATGCTCAAACTAATGTTATCCATTGGCACCCTTGGTGCGATTTGTTCAAAAAAGGTTGCAAATGGCACACAGAGGCAGAGAAGTTATCTGATTTAAGACAAGTAGATTCCCTGTTATTTTGCAAAGTTTCCCCACTTTACCAATGCTTGTGCAGCATTGGATGATTTGACAAACTTTAGAAAAATCAGTCTAAGGGTGAGAAATTACTGAACAATAAAATTAAAACTTTCAAGTATGTGGATCAATAAAGGGTTTAAACCTGTTGTTTGACATAAAATTAATGTCACAATAGCTGCCAGAACAGTCTTCAGACCAATGGCTTAGAACACATAAATTTTGACACAAGTCTTATACATGAAGCAAGTTTGCATTTACTGCAAAATTCCCATGTGACAGAGCTAATCAAACTTTTTGCCAATTCGCACCTGTCTGTGCCAAGACACAACAAAATTTGTGACAGATCGGCCATTTGCTTTCAACCACAATATCTGGCCTTTACCAGAGCTGCCAATGTCAACTAATCCCTCTGCCTCTAGCTTTGGTCACCCTTCTCAGTCGGGCTTCCAACCTGATGTCTCTTGGACGGTGATCCTGAATTGGGGCTTGGTGGCTCATGCTGCGCCTTTGATCTGGTTGGGGATCCCACGACTTGGAACTCCTTGAGAGAGCGAGATCCCTCATAACCTTGGACAAGAAAAGAAAAAGAACAGAACAGATTTAGTGGGGAAAAAAAGGATTCCATCAGAACCTGGCTTTCTTGGATGGATGATTACAATGGTTGGATATTATTACAAAAAGAATGCCTTCTTTTACTCCACACTGCTTTGCAGTGTTGTAGTTGAGACTATCACAAGACCAGTCACAAGACCAGTCATGAGACCAGGCACATGTGACAGGGTGAACAATGGCAAAGGAATACTTTTGTTACAGTTCATTTGAATAGCTTGTGACTTGATTTCAGACTGGAGGTCTTGTGTTGGTCTATCACTCTATCTTGTGATGGTCTTAAGAGATCCAATTTTTGTATCAACAACATATCACAACACAAATTGTGTACGTAATATGCACACAATTTCCAATGGCTCATGTTGCAGTACAAGAGAATTCCTCTGCTCGGGACCAACCAAAAAGAGCTGCACGTACGTGACAAAAGTAAAATAAATGATGACCTCTGTTTCTATTTCTCTTTCTATTTTTCTGTAAGAATTTTTGTGATGAACAAATTCCAAAGCTTAGTAGCGCTGTAATTTTCCAGGGCTGGGTGATAAACCAATTTTTATAATTCAATACAAAAACTCCATCAAGTAAAACTTCTGAGGAGCTAAAATGTGAACTTGATTTTGTCCCATCATACATTCTGAGGAGCTAAACTCACACAAAAACTACACTTGAAAACCAACAGTCTGACTTGGAAAGAGAGATCAAATGTAAAACATGCCAGTTGAGAACAGCAGAGTAATCTGATTTCGAGGTGACAGGTGTTGTTTCAAGTGATGATCCCCACCACCAACATGAAGCAAGTACACACAAGTAGTATGGTAGATGACGCATGGATAGCCTGACTTTAACTTCAATTGTTTAGTTGATTATGTTGATTATTGTTTGACTGGAGTAATTTAAAGATGATGGATCTATACATGGTGGTGGGCTGAACTGTTAGCTGGCCATTTTTGTCTCTCAAAGTTTCTTGTGCAAATGGAAGGAAAGGCGGTTGACAGAAATTGGATACTATGGGGTGTTGAAATAATAGTTAAAAAGCTCAACTGAGGGTGTTACAGAATAAAGATTGGGGAGAATGTGAGGATTGGTGAAAGCGTTTCTATAACTATCATGAGCTAGAGATGGGATTTCAAATCTTGACATAACAAATGTAGCTGTTGTATATGTACCTGTGAAATGTAAACAATCTGCCCACACTCAGCTCCTAATAGATGAATGCAATTTTTTAGTGGATATATTTCTTGTGCTAAATGACATTACACCATACCTTTCACAAAACCAAACATTTTATGACATGAGAATTGGATGTTATGGACAACATGTCTGGTTGAAGATGCATGCAGGTATGTAGAGATTTTTGACTATGTGAATGAGAATGGTAGTCGATTCCAAACTTACCTCATATCAAGGCTCATGAGCAGCCAAGCAACATAGAACAAGGAAACATTTTGAAAACTATTAAATACAGTCCACTTCCTGAGGTCAACTCCATAATGAAGCAGCCAAAAAATATGGCCAAAGTGTTGCAGTATATATCAACCAAAAATAGAGGTACTAAATTGACTTTTTGGAATTTCTAGGCAAAATTAGTTTAGTTTGTCTTCACAGTTGGTGAAATATCTATTAACAATATTTATCCAATGCATACTACCAGCAGCGCTGTTCATTAGTTAAAAATCTCCCCAACAACGCCAATTTCATTATTTCAATTGAAAATACAAGTAACGAAAATCTGATTAAAAAGCTCACTTCAATCAGCTTTCTGATACCATGATATCCACAACCAGGCAGACAATCAAACTATATGATAAAGCTTTGAGAGTGAACTTATTTGAGCATGGACAACTTGCTTCCGGATTGTGCCCTTCAAAAGAAATATATAGGACAATGACATTTCTGCGTCTCTTGGAAGTATGGAAGAAACCTTTCCACCGTTTGTTTGATCTAAGCTCAAAATGACAGGTGCAAACGTATGCCCTTTTTCTAAGTGCTACACAAGAGACAGTGTTAATTCAACACTGTGTTTTTTTGCAGTGCTGGCACAAGGAACCTGACAGTGTAAGGAAATGAGAACTAAGACAATTTGAGGAGAAAACAAAATGAGTAAGGAGTGTCACAAACCTACATATTCCCATTAGCAATGCTCCTGGGAACTAGTACATCTTCTAGATTACATAACAGCACTCTTTATGCCAGTGGACATCATGCAATGCTTTATATGGATTATTCCAAATACAGCAGCCCACCAAGAGGTTGCCATGGAGAGGCCATTTTTCAAGTTTATGGTCAACATAAAACACGGCTGGCTTGCTGTGATTTGCATTTGAGTGAATGTCAGTAGAGAACATGAGGAGATTTTTGCTTAATCAGGGCATTCCTTGCCTCACGGAAACCACCATCTTGATTAATAAATACCAATACTCAAACATGTATGAATCTTCATCCCAGAAAAACAAACATTGGGAACAACTGTAGAACTTTGTTGACTGTTTCCAAACAATGCGCGGCAAAAATGGCCTCTCCGTGGCAACCTCTTGGTGGCATGCTGCATTGTGAATCACCTGTATTCTGCAGATATGAAATTATTTTGTAACTTTGACCTCAACAACGACCTGAATTGTAGACTGACACACAGTTGATTTCTCCAACTGAGAGCAACACATTTTTGTCTCTTTGCTCTCCTCTTCTGTCTCTGCCTTTCATGGTGCAGTGGTCGAGTCTGTCAAAAGTCCTCAAATGTCCCTGATCTTCAATCACAAATCATTCAGCCGCAAATCAAGAGAATTTATCCGACTGAACTGTGACAACAGCATTCTCGTGTCATTCCTCAAACCTGCTACCTGCAAATGGGCTTGTGACAGACCTGACCACAACACTGGTCATTAGTAAATCACACACAGTGCCATTTCAGTAACCTTGTAACTGTGGGATGTTGGAGTAGAGGTCCAAGGAGTTGGGATTAGCGAGAGCTCCGCGTTGCTGGACGTTCTCTCCAGAGATAATCCTCCTCACAGCCACCTCAACCTTCTTACCGTTGATGGTGTACTGTTAAAAAAAAATCAAGCAATCTCTGATTAATGGTACTTGAGCAAGCAGTCGTCATTGAGGAGAATTGACTATCACCGTTTGCAAGTGAGCCATGCCCCTTAGACAACCCTGCAGAATTTTCAAGCCAAGTTTTGTTTGTCTTAGCTTCTGTGCATCCCACATCCATTTTGTACATTAGGTTCTTGGACAATATTTCACAAGCTGCACTGACTTGATTCTACTGCAATTAGGTCAATTTCAACCAAGGACTGGGTGGCCAAGTTAAGGTTTGTATGAAATTCTTCTTTGTGGACTGGATTAGCATGTGCACCTGGAAGTCAAGGGCTAACGGCTGCAGAAAGCTTTTCGTAGACACAGGGGGTATAGTCTGCCATGTCATTTGGATATGGACTTAGCAGAGTCCTGGTGCAGTTTTTGAGGGGTCACAGGTTCAAATCCTTCTCCAGACAATTACTATGGACCTGCTTTGACTAGATCTCCTTCCATAGGTGAGTTTTACCAATAGCAAATCACTGATTAAGATCCAGATCCACGGGAAACAAACAGGCCCATAATTCAATCTTTTGTCAAAACTGCCAACTTGATCACTGAAGGCTGATAACTCCCTTTCCATTTCCGATTAAAAAAAAACCTACTGGAATGTCCTTGGTCTCGAGAATGACTTCTGGGATGTGCCTGGCTGACAAGCCCGACCTGATGGCCACCTTGACCCGCTGAACCAGCTCCGGGCTGAAGTCGCGCCCGTCTGCCATTTTGAGAAACAGGACCACGCGCTCCTCGTTGTTGGTGCTGCGCTGGGGGACGCACAGGCTGTCCTGGATCTCCTTGAAGTCCTCCACTGGTCGGCAGAAATTTTTCAAGTCACAAATCTGACAGTAGTAGTCGTGTTCTAACCCAAGAATAGCCCTATACGTACTAATGTCAAATCAGTGTTTACAGCAGTGCATGGTGGGACAGAAAGAAATCGTCGTATGCTACAAGTAGGAGAAATAGCGCATGTCAAGTCACATTTGATAACAAGAAAGTGAAAGTCGCAATCTTACTGTTTCCAGTGGCAGAGGATAATTTCCTTGAAAGATTCGAAAAATACCTTATAGAAAGAGATAATCGTGCTCACTTATGATAGCAGTGTATAAATTGATGACCCACATTCTAGCCAAACAATGCACTGCAGTAAAAACTGTGGTATGTCATCAGTACATAGGGCTATTGCAAAGCACAAGGCTCTTCATGCAGAAACATTGCTCATCAGCTAAAGCGGCACTACCAGCCAATCTCCATGCATTGTACACCCCTTGAGACTGGTTGACTGCTAGCTTCAATCTACTGCTTAACAATTCCTCATCCGTCTCTTGTTTCACATTGAGAATGTTATTTACCCTATTTCCCCCTCGTTTAAATCAATTCTGGAATTTTTAAAATTTTTTTCTTTTCATCGAGTGAGTGCTTCCTCTCAACATCAAGCTTTTTGTAAAAATTTGGTACATTAAATTCATGTGGAATCTCAATCCATTATAAACTCAAATCATGTGTACTAGATAAGAGGTTAACATGGAAAAAACCTAGCAAAGTCTAAAGAGGCAAACACTGTCTTCATCAATGACTCAATGACAAATGAAAATGACCCAAGGGTAGTTTTCTTACCCAGTTTGTAGATGTCTGCACTTCCAAACCTGACTCCATTTGGATTCAAGGTCCCATCACTGTACAGGGAACAAAAAGGTTAGAACAAAGACCCAGGAATCAATTATCCAAATGTCAGGAAAATATTGCATAGCTATGAAGAATTAATTATTATACTTGTTACTACAGTTGGTACTGGTATTGTTTAGCAGGGTTTTTGTATCCCCCTTGTAATACTCAGGTTGTGCACTGACACCATCTACAAGGTCTAATATGCATAAAGTCTCACAGGCTATGTGTTGTGTGACCTTCTATCTTCACCGCCTGCACATCCTTCATTAGTCTGTGCTGGTTGGTCCATTTTAGGACTCAAGACACTCCCAACTTTACCAGGCGCAACGGAGAGATACCAGCCCTGTGTGCCTCCAACATCTCTTTTTCCCCAGTACGTCCGCTTCTTTCACTGGAAAGGCTTAGGAAGAGATCCACCACCCCTGCCCCTCCTTAGACAAAGTTGCAGAATGTACTGCAAATGCTTTCCAGTGCTAAGGCTAGCATCAGTGACTTTCGGTTTGCAAAAGGCTACATCTTCTCCTGAGTTGGACTGATTGGAGGGTTGGAAAAAAGAGGGGTTTCCTACCTTCTCCCTTGCATTACGATGCCGCCTGTCTCCTGATTGATCAAGCAGAAATCACCGTGTGCCCACACACCTGCATTTAAAAAAATCCAACAGAAATGTGCAAAAAAATCTCTCTGCAGTTTACATGAATAAACTACATTTTATCAAGATCAGCAATCTGATTTCACTGAAAATAAAACTGATCAGGGCCCAGTTTTTGTGAGTTTTTTTGCAAAGTTTAAGTGGAAATTCTTCCCTCTAAATTTTAGGGGAAAACAACATATTTTATGGGAGGAGAGTGATGTCTGACTTGAAGATTGTAGAAAATTGGTGAAGATTGTCTGTGCTAATGAAGAAGTGTGCGAGCTGAGAATGGTGATAATAAATGCCAAATTCCTTGATTAAAGCAAGACTTAAAACAGGGCCCAGGGCTCACAACACCACCTCAGTCATAATTTTCCATACAAATCTGTGCATGAAAGTAAACATTTCAGATGGAAATGGCATGCCCGCACAGCCAACTTCTCACATGCTCACAAGATGTGTCTATGTTAAGACTTTCTCACCTGGGTATTTACAGAAGTACGCCTTCTTGTACTTGACCCCATCTTGGTCATTCCAGAAGTGCGTTGGCATGCAGGGAAACGGTTGGAGACAGACCAGCTCCCCACTTTCGTTGTAAACTGCTTTGCCTGAATTAGACACAAGACAAAACTTGATATTTCTTTGACAGTCCAAAACAACAAGTTTGAATTTTCTTTGGTCTTTCATTGGGGTTCCCATGGACATCTGAAAACCAAATTCATGACTTTTCCCTGACTTTCCAAGACTAAATTCTAACTTTTCCCAACCTTTGTCATTCCAGCACTCAATGGCCATGCCCAGGTTGCGGCTCTGCAGCTCCCCTCTGTACACTGGCAGGGTGGGGTTCTGACCGGCAAAGCAGGAGACAATGTCGGTGCCACCTGGGAGAGGAACAGAAAAGAAAGAATTCACTGACGTCTTGACGTCAAGGCAATAAGGCTTCTAATATCAAAAAGCAAGAACACTTGAAAGCACAAATGTGGCATGTGATGTTCAACTATGGCAGTGTTCAATGATTTGGCAAAATCAGCAAATATCAGTAAGTTTTAAGCACATTTGTCAAGAACTGCTGTTATTCACATTAAATTCAACCGACTCTGATGGAACAAGGAATAATCAAAGATTATTTTTAATATAATCACATCACTGGTTATCAATAGTTGCACATATTAAAATGTACTACAGGGAGCCAGGACAATGGGTTGCCATAGTGACATCTGACTACAGTTCCAAGTACAGAGGTTTTCCTTCTATATTTGGGTGCAGGTGCAAGATATGTTGTTACCACTTCTTTCAAGAGCAGATGGCATGTCTCTTTCCACCCTTTTCTCCAGCTTTTTCTGGTCTGCAATTATGTCATCCTGTGAGCGATTGCCTAGAACGGGCTCGTCCCTAGCTTACCACCATACCTGTGATTGATCCCAGCAAGACGTCCCCCTTGATCTTGGAGTAGACGTAGTCATACAAGCTTGGAGTCAGTGGCGAGCCAGTGGAAAGGATGGTGTGGAGGGAGGTCAGCCTGTGTGTACTGGCTGAGGAGGGATTATGACACAAGACAAAAACTATACAATAAAAAGAAACCTTCAGATGCCAATCCAGTGGCATGGGACTGCATTGTAAGTCACTCCTGCTTATACACATTTCAGTCTACTTGTATACCCCCCCCCGGTGCTCAGTGTTAGGAGAAAAATGCTGCAACTTTCAATTACCAAGGGAATCTCTACCTAAACTTAACCTTTAACTGATGAAAGTCATATATTGTGAATTGAGGCGGAGTGGCTATTATACTAAAGGCCGGTTCATGCTAGCTGTGAAAGCATAGACCAATGTGAAACTGTGACGTCCTTTCAAATGTTTGCACTGCGAATTTGCAAAAATTCAGCATATTTCAACTCAGGAGAATCTTGCTGCAAATGTCTGGTGGTGTTCAAAGTCGCTGCGCTTTCACGTGAAGAGCGAACCGGCCTTAAATCTGACCTGGGTGGACATCCTTCTCATTCAACACCGACAGCCACTTGGCACCAGTCCCGAGAATGCTGATTCTGAAAATTAAAATCAGTGAACCAAAAAAAAACAATTAAAATCAAGTACATGTTTTGATGTGTGACCACAAGAATGATCTACACCAAACTTCATTCAATGAAGTGTGTCTGAATGCTATGGTGGTGGCTTTAATAACATGTGTATGTCTACTTGCTAGCCACTGGCAAGACCACTTCCCATAGACACCTGTGTAAATTTTAGCCATAACCGGTTGATTTGGACATGGCCATGTCTTGTTTCCACCAGGCTCTCTCATGACTTATGCACAGTTGGTGAGAATGATGAAATGTTGGAAAACCCGTCGGATGTCGCCAAACTGCTTCTGGAGATAATGCCACAATAGTCCCTCAGTTTTTTGACAATTTTGAGTTTTTCTTATCAACTTGAATTTTCAATGTGTTGGTCCGTCAATTTTGAGTAGTCTTTAAACTCTTTAAGCCCAAGAGCATAACTCAAGTTGTAGACAGCCTTGAATCGTGTATTAAACAGTTTTAAAAATAACACAGCTCCCTTGTAATTTTCATGGATATAAGGAAAAAAACCCTTTTTTGGTTAGAAATTTGGTATTAAGGATCTCTCTGAAAACTGACCCCTGAATGGGGAAGGGGGGTTGAAGGCTTGAGAGAGAATATATAGTTAACCTTTTGTAATAATCAGTGCACGTCTGCTAAGTTCAAGAAATTAACACTAGAAGGTAACTCACTCCAACTGGTCGACCAGATCCCAGAGCACATTGGCAGACGGCACCAGAGGTGAGCCGTCGTACAGCACCACTCCGCTACCCACGGCCAGGGCAGACACTAACCAATTCCACATCATCCAACCTGTCTGTTGTGAAAGAGACAATGGAGGTCGGAGGTCAAAAGTCGGTGGCCAAAATAAAAGCCATACATTTTTTTTTAAATGCCATCACCTGAAAGACACCAGACACCCTCCCCATCCCAGAAGGTAAAGGCAACTAGGAAGGAAGAAAAAATCTGGTGATCCAATGAAAAGTTGTATTGAAAACCATTTCCATACAATAATATATTCCTGTCCCTAATAATCAACTTCAAACTGGAATGGACTATTATAACAGCTTCACATGAGAATTAGCATAAGAGTGTTACTTTTACTTAAAATGAATTAAAATTTCAGTTTTAAAACAAAAAACCACCTCTTAAAAAAACAAGCATATTTTTACAAGTACAACTAAACCTCTACTTACAGTGGTGTAGTAAATGATGTTGTCCTGTCTTGTCATGTTGCCATGGAGAATGTGCTCTTTTAGATGCTGTATGAGTGTTCCCTGACAACAGTAAAATAAGACCGAGTTATTTTGATTTTTGCTTGATATGGCAGACTCAGGAGCATTGTTTATATAATATTGTCAAAACTAACTTATTTGAAAGTATGAAAGCACTTGTGTTTAATTCCAGTTATCATTTTATATTGTTAAGTATTCATCAGTATATTAAGAATTGTTTATTATTTTTTTACCCCAGCAGAGTGGACCATACACTTTGGCGCACCAGTCGTTCCGGATGAATACATGATGTACAGGGGGTGATTGAAGGGCAGCTGTTCGAATTCCAGAGGGGGTGTGATGCCATCAGCTGATTGGCCTGATGCCAGGAACTCTGAGAGGAATATGCTGCGCGTTGAGGAAAGGAAATGTGGTCAACATCAACATGTTTGATTACGTCAATCGTGCTTACCCATAGTGTCATCATACCCGGGTAGGTTTAGAGGTGCACGCGCAAAATGTGGAACAAATGAATGATCTTGGCTTGTTCAAACAGGACCTCGTCATTATTACCTGTTTGGAATGTTGGAGATGTCGATTTCGGACTCTTGCTTCACGTAGGGAATGACCACCACCTTCTCCAGCTCCGGCAGTCCCATGACCACCTGCTGGAGTTTCTTGTCGTGGGGGTGCGTCCTGCCATTGTAGATAACCGCCTCCACCGAGAAGATGAGCTTGGGCTGGATCTGCTTGAAGCGGTCCAGGACGCCCTGAGGTAAAGATGGAGGAAGAGGTGGGGCTATGAAACCACTGTTGTACAATGTAGTTGACAGTGTTGGAGTTGAGTCTGGTCACGAGTCCTTTCACGTGGCCACTCTTAAGTAACAGAGTGGACAATGACAAAGGAATGCTTTTATCACAGTTCATTTGAATAGCACGTAAAGACTGATTGATTTGTGATGGACTTGCCGGGACTTGTGATGGACTCGACGACAACACTGGTAGTTGACATCTTTATGAGTTCATCACAAGACATCCAATTTTGAGTCAAATTCATGAGCTACTCAAATGAACTTTGATTGAGAAATTCCTTTGTCCCCACTTAGCCTGTTCACCGGACTTACCAAAGGACTTGACTTAACTCGTTATGAACTCAATTAGAACAATATCTAGCAATAATATTTCATCTTGAAAAGTTTCATATCAATAACAGTATAATTTTACAGTAATATCAAGAATGATAGGGTATATTGAATACCATGACGCCAAAGTCTGGTGATGTCGAGCTCCAGACAGCGCCGATGCTGGCCGCAGCTAGCATCGCTTCTATGGCGAGGGCACAATTAGGAATGTAACCTGCAAAGTGAAAAAAAAGGAGGATTTGAGTAAAATATCAAAAGGTGCAGTCTGGGTGAATCTGCTGAGCTGCTATCGGTTTTCTTGTAAGGGTCTGCCAAAGTTTTAACTTTGGACCACAGAAGTCTTGCTGGAAGTAGAACTATAAAAGTGAATTCCTGGAATGTGCTTCTGGTCTTTCTACTTGACTTGCTACAGATTTGCTATATCCCCAACTTGAGTGTTAAGAGCCTGTGGGGAAAATTCTGTGGGAAAGTTACCGGTACATTGATGCAAGTTTGTACCTTGTCTGTCTCTGTGGCCAAGTTTTGAAATGCCACCAGTGCACCATGAAGTCGGTATTTCTAAAAATATGGATGACCATGTGATATCCTCGAATTGTAAGGTTACACTAGGAATATAATTTAAGGCTATATAGTACACTGTAATCATGTTAAAGGACCGGAATCAATTCTAGATACAACTCTCAATTGCTAGCCTGTTTCAAGTAACCTTGTAATTATCGGTATGAAATGACAGAGAATACTTCTATTCCACTGACATGGGATGCCAGACCATCACGGGTTGCTTCCAAGCCAACACTAGTGCCCGTTTGAAGGGGGGTGTGAAGTGGCTTGCCCATGGCCACATCCTATGGCCA